>NC_069502.1:1164670370-1164750370 GCF_027579735.1 Bombina bombina
GGAATGAAGAACTCGGCAAGTAGTTAAAAGTTTTAGTTCCTAGGAAGGGAACCCTTGTGAGAGGGGATAGGGAACTCTTTTTTTACGTTCACCTTCCACCCGTGAGACCTCAGAAAGGCCAATAAAATCTTTGTGTGAGACTTGGCTCTTTGAAAAGACGGCGCCTGAATTAAGATGTCGTCCAAATAAGGCGCCACTGCTATGCCCCGCGGTCTAAGAACCGCCAGAAGGGACCCTAGTACCTTTGTGAAAATTCTGGGAGCAGTGGCTAACCCGAATGGAAGAGCCACAAACTGGTAATGCTTGTCTAGAAAAGCGAACCTGAGAAACTGATGATGATCTTTGTGGATAGGAATGTGCAGGTACGCATCCTTTAGATCCACGGTAGTCATATATTGACCTTCCTGGATCATAGGTAAGATTGTCCGAACGGTTTCCATCTTGAATGATGGAACACTGAGAAATCTGTTTAGAATTTTTAGATCCAGGATTGGCCTGAAAGTTCCTTCTTTTTTGGGAACCACAAACAGGTTTGAGTAAAAACCCAGTCCTTGTTCTGCCATTGGAACTGGGTATATCACTCCCATTGTAAGTAGATCTTCTACACAGCGTAAGAACGCCTCTTTCTTTGTCTGGTCTGAAGACAGACGCGAAATGTGGAACCTTCCTCTTGGAGGGGAGTCCTTGAATTCTAGAAGAAATCCCTGGGAAACAATCTCTAATGCCCAGGGATCGTGAACATCTCTTGCCCAGGCCTGAGCGAAGAGAGAGAGTCTGCCCCCTACTAGATCCGGTCCCGGATCGGGGGCTACCCCTTCATGCTGTCTTGTTAGCAGCTGCAGGCTTTTTGGACTGTTTACCCTTGTTCCAGCCCTGGTAAGGTTTCCAAGTTGCCTTGGGCTGTGAAGCAGTACCCTCTTGCTTTGCAGCCGTAGAGACTGAAGCGGGACCGTTCCTGAAATTACGAAAGGAACGAAAATTAGCCTTGTTTTTAGCCTTAAAGGGCTTGTCCTGAGGGAGAGCATGGCCCTTTCCCCCGGTGATTTCTGAAATAATCTCTTTCAATTCTGGCCCGAAGAGGGTCTTTCCTTTGAAAGGGATATTTAATAATTTGGATTTTGACGACACATCGGCCGACCAGGACTTGAGCCAAAGCGCTCTGCGCGCCATAATGGCGAAACCTGAATTTTTTGCCGCTAACTTAGCTAATTGCAAAGCGGCATCTGTGATAAAAGAATTAGCCAGCTTTAGAGCCTTAATTCTATCCATAATTTAATCGTATGAGGTCTCCGTCTGGAGCGAGTCCTCCAGCGCCTTAAACCAGAAAGCAGCTGCAGTAGTTACAGGAATAATGCAGGCAATAGGTTGGAGAAGAAAACCTTGTTGAACAAAAATTTTCTTAAGTAGACCCTCTAAATTTTTATTCATAGGGTCTTTAAAAGCACAACTGTCTTCAATTGGTATGGTTGTGCGTTTAGCAAGTGTAGAAACAGCCCCCTCTACCTTAGGGACCGTTTGCCACGAGTCCCGCATGGGGTCAGTTATGGGGAACATTTTCTTAAAAATAGGGGGGGGGGACGGACAAAAGGGACACCTGGTCTATCCCACTCCCTAGTAACGATATCCGCAACCCTCTTAGGGACCGGAAAAGCATCAGTGTATACAGGAACCTCTAGGTACTTGTCCATTTTACACAATTTCTCTGGGACCACCATAGGGTCACAATCATCCAGAGTAGCTAATACCTCCCTGAGCAATACGCGGAGGTGTTCAAATTTGAATTTAAACGCCAATGTATCTGACTCTGCCTGATGAGAAACCTTTCCTGAGTCGGAAATTTCTCCCTCAGACATCAAATCCCTCGCCCCCACTTCAGAGCGTTGTGAGGGCGCATCAGATAAGGCTACCAAAGCTTCAGACTGCTCATAATCTGTTCTTAAAACAGAGCTATCGCGCTTTGCAGGGAAAACTGGCAGTTTAGATAGAAAGGCCGCAAGGGAATTATCCATGACTGCCGCTAGTTGTTGCAATGTAATAGTGGCAGACGCACTAGAGGTACTAGGCATCGCTTGAGCGGGCGTAACTGGTTGTGACACATGGGGAGAGGTAGACGGACTATCCTCATTACCTTCAGTCTGAGAATCATCTAGGGCCACACTTTTAAGTGCAACAATATGATCTTTAAAGTGTATAGACATATTAGTGCAATTGGGACACATTCTGAGAGGGGGTTCCACCATGGCTTCTAAACACATTGAACAAGGATTTTCCTTAGTGTCAGACATGTTTAACAGACTAGTAGCATACGCAAGCAGGCTTGGAAAACACTTTAATCAAATAAAAAACACAATTTGAAAAAAAAAACGTTACTGTGCCTTTAAGAGATAAAAAGAGCACACAATTTTACAAAACAGTGAAAAATGCAGCAATCCTTTTGAAATTTTCACAGTATGTACCTAAGGCCTTAATATGATTGCACCACAAGTTGCAGAACGATTAACCCCTTAATGCCCAAACCGGAGCAGCCTAAAGCCAACAACCGGTTAAATAACTACAGCACCTTGCCACAGCACTGCTGTGGACCTACCTGCCCTTAGGGATCAGATTTGGGGGAAAAAAACTTCTTTTAGGCCCTCAATCAATAGCAGGACCCTCCATGTGAAGCAGCATGAACTTGTCTTTCAATTCTAACTGCGTATCTGAGGCACAAAACTAGGCCCCTCCCACTCAACTCCGGAGTTGTGAGGCCTACAAAAATCACTTCTAAGTGACTAAATTTTTGCCATGTGGATATTAACCCCAGAAAACACTCCAAAGTGCTTAAAAAGTGTCTCCAACAAGTATTTCTTAAACCAAATAATTGATTGCCCTGAATTAGTGTCAACCAGCATAATTAGCCCTGTCATGTAAGCATTCAATTCTTTACTAAGTCTCAGAACATAGCTTACCCTCCCCACATGGGGATCTTGTCAGTCTTCTAGCATTATCTCAGTCTTGTCTAGAAATAAATGACTGAACATACCTCATTGCAGTCAAGCCTGCAAACTGTTCCCCCCAACTGAAGTTTTCTGGTACTCCTCAGTCCTGTGTAGGAACAGCAGTGGATTTTAGTTACAACATGCTAAAATCATCTTTCTCTCAGCAGAATTCTTCATCTTTTTTCTGCCAGAGAGTAAATAGTACAAACCGGTACCATTTAAAAATAACAAACTTTTGATTGAAGATATAAAACTACAATTCTAACACCACATTCACTTTACCCTCCCGTAGAGAGACCCTAGTGCTTAGAGCCGGCAAAGAGAATGACTGGGGGGTGGAGCTAGAGGGGGAGCTATATGGCCAGCTCTGCTGTGTGCTCTCTTTGCCACTTCCTGTAGGGAATGAGAATATCCCACAAGTAAAGGATGAATCCGTGGACTAGATACACCTTGCAAGAGAAAGCTGTTCAGTAATCAGCTATAGTAAAACTTAATAATCAAATTATCAGACTATTGTTAGTAATCAAACTATAACTGTGTAGAAATAAAGCAACTGCTCCTAGTATGCGCCACTAAAGCAAACAGCTTAGATGTGAATAGTGTGTCATTTTGGAAGGAGACGAGCTAACTGACGGATGTCACTCTCAGTAAGGCAGGCAAGGTCATGTGATGTCTTTTACAGTACATGCATTACATAAATGTTATTTCAGCAATGAATACATAGAATAGCACATGATAACTGCACAACAAATGTAATGATATCATAAATTATACTGATATAGAGATCAGGAAAGAAGTGATAAGGTCGGGAGCCCACTGCAGACACACACCCAGACATACCATTCGGTAGCTATTATAGCGGCCTTGGCTTTGTTTAGCTCCTCCTGTATGGTTTGTTTGGCTCTGATCTCGGCATCCAGGGCTGATTGCAGTTCCAGTCGGGCAGACATATCCAGCTTCGCAAAGCGGCGCATCTTCCAAGGCATGTCCTGCATATAAAGATGGCAACTGTGAAGAGGCGGCCAGGCAGGCAGGCAACTGAATTGTTATAGGTTTTTAGAATAATTATAATAAAATATCTCTTATGTTAGCAACAGTTAGAGATAGCCGGGTTAAAGCCATCTGACCCTTGCTACTCTAGATCTAAAAAGAAACAAAAATGCTGTATAGTGTTAATGGGACACTAAGTAAAAAAGTAAACTCTTTCTAATTTACTTCCACTATCAAAATGTGCAGTTTTTTGTTTGTTTTTCTTTGCTTAATTTCTGAGCATATGCAAGAGTTCACAGTTTATAAATATATGAGTCTGTGATTCGCTGATGGATGTCACATGATAAAGGGGGGAGTGAAATTGAAGAAAATATTGAAATTTGTCAGAATTTTTTTTTTACTAATTTGAATATGCACATATTGTTTTAATTATGCATTTATTGATTATGAAATTCTGCTGAATTTAATGGTCCTTTACTAAATGTGAAGGAAGAAAGAAAATGAGACATTATCAGTGGGAATTCATTAGGGAATATTTTAGTTAAACACAAGACAGAAAAAAGTCAACCTCAGCCTTGATGTACACATGAATATAATGGTTCTAGGTCCTAACACGTTTTGGGTAACTTCTTGTATTGATTATTTACTTAAAAAAGCTCAAAGAAGGATAAAGTACAGAGAAGTTCTCCTGAGGATCACACATTGTTATTTTATAAGGATCACATAATATTAAAGTTCTGGGCAGCTGACAGTCACTGATTCATAGGAGATGTTACCTAGGATGATTACTAAATCTAAACTAGCATCACCTGTAGATTTCAGACACCTTAACCTAAAACTGAAGACCTCAACTATATAAGTAGAGTAAAATGAAGTCTAACTCATATATCCTTATAATTGCTCCTTGTGTATTTTATAGTTGGTTGTAAACAAATCTGTCTCAGGACGTTAGCAGCTACTGTGGGGATATGTTTGTGCTCCCTGTATATGTTTCTGGTAATACCCAGGTAATGTGGGAGAAGACATACCAAGAGGACTTTCTGTTTCCTATTTACCGTAGGAGGAGGGTTCTTGTGTACAGCAGTTTATACTTCTTTTTAAGTCCTGCAAATTGGAAGGTAAAAAAACCCAATGTGCCATTTAAGAGTTTAGACTGAGGATCTGAGAATTCTCACCGTGCCCCTAGCACCCAGGCTGGAGTTACGCAGGGTCTCCAATTCTTCTGTCATTTTGGACGCCAATGCTTGCAGATAACCCCGAGCATCTTTTTCATCGCTCACCCTAAAAGAAAATAAGTTAAAACTTAAAGCCAGCGTGTGAGCTCCTAACAAAACTATTATACAAAAAAGATATTAAAGAAACATAAAAAAATAATTACTAGCAAAATTGCTGAATTATGTTTATTAAAAAATGCAATACACATTCATTATGTATTTTACCTGCACTTCTGTAATTAACCCCTAAAAAGTGTTATGTTTCACTTCCCCAGAGGGACTGGAGTGCATCTAGCATACCTATTATGCTGCAGTTTGCCTTCCCCGAGTGCCTGGCTACCTAATCGTTCAGGGCTAGTTAAAGGGACATAATACTCATATGTTAAAGCATTTGAAAGTGATGCAGTATAACTGTAAAAAGCTGACAGGAAAATATCCCCTGAACATCTCTATGTAAAAAAGGAAGATATTTTACCGCACAGCTTCCTCAGCTACCCAGAGTAAATGCTGTGTAAAAAGATATCTTTCAATTACTGCCCCGCTGCAGGTAAAAAAGAAAAGAAAAAATAAATAAAGAAAGGAAGAAATAAACAGCAGCCAATCAGCATCAGCAGTGCTGAGGTCATGAACTCTTTTACTGTGATCTCATGAAATTTCACTTAACTCTCATGAGATTTCATAGTAAACTTCCTTAAACTGAAAAGGGAAATAACATGAGTGTGCATGAGGCATGCTCCCTTGCAGGTTCTGGGACAGGCATTCATGTTTGCTGCTTAACGTCCTTTAAAATGGATGTGAATACTTAGGGCATTTTGAGGTAAAATATCATACTTTTTTACATAGAGATGTTCAGGTGATATTTTCTAGTCAGCTTATTACAACTATGCTGCATCACTTTCAAGTGTTTCAACATTTGGGTATCGTGGCCCTTTAAACACACTTGAAGATTTCACAGGTTGTACTTTTGACCTGCTCTGGAAATGCCAAACCCTGAAAATATTGCCAATATAATGACAGTTTTAAATGTCGTTAAAATGTTTATGTTGTATACATTTACAATACAGTGCTTAAAGGGACATTCATGCATTATGCATGCATAGTATAACATCAGCAACTGAACAGCAAAAACATCTGCATACAAAATAACTGCTTTGAAAGCATTTAAGCAATATTTTGCAAAACTCTGCACTCAGTGCTAACAAACTACTTGAAAATTATCTCTGTCAAATTAGACTTGGCTCTTTGGGTAGAGTTAGACACGCAACATCTTTACAGAAAAATGATGTCATATAAAAAATACATACTGCATAGTTTCATTTTTTTTGTTATTAAAGTGATGGTAAACTCTCCCCTCAATGCTAGTGATATTTTAGATGGAGTTGAATTCATCAGTTGTAATGAGGATACGCTATCAAATTCAAATACCCAGCGATCTACCCCAAACCTCCAATTTTTCTATGAGCTAACGGTTTGAATTGTTCTCCAACAGAGCTCTAGCTACAACAAACGGCGTCTAAAGGGGAGAGCGCTGATTGGACAACAATTAAAAACGGTAGTTTAATTTGAATTTAGTTTCTAAATTAAAAAGTAGGTAATATCACATATTAATTACTCCTGATAAATTAAACTCCATCTAAAATATTACTAACATTCCGGGATCTGTTTTTATAAAGTTGAGAGTTTACCATTAGTTTACTGTAAATACAGTAATTTATGTTATTTGAGTTTAATGCAAAGCTTACATGCAATGCGAATGCGATGTCGCGTTCGCATTGCACCTAACTTGTAATTAGTAAGCAATATTTTGTGCTCCATTTGAACAAACAAATCCCATCTCTAAAGTAAAACAAAAAACTGTGATTCAAAAAAACTGAAAATGTAGATATTCAGAATATTAAATAGTATGTTCAAAATCAAATAAAGAAACAATAAAAAAACAAAAGTACAGAGTACAAATACAAAATAGGTTGGCTATATCAGAACTTACTATTTTTTCCTCCGGTGCCCTGGCCATTAGGTAAACTTTACTTTAAAAAGTATTTTAGTATCTGTACTAGCATGTAGGAAATTCTTATGGAAGGCAAGTTTTAATTTCAAATGTATTATATCATTCAGAGGTGGCACTACGGGGGATGCTGTGGGATAATATGCTCTCTCATTCATTAATGCAACTCCCCTAACCTCAAAGGTGCTCAAGTCCATGAATATACAAGTTAATGCCTTTTTTTACATGTCAAGTGCAGAGGAAGGAGAGAGGTAAAGGGGGTGTATTTAAGTAAATAAAGGTAAGAACAGGTGGTAGAAGATTTAAACTATATCCCCATGAAATGATGTGGGTCTTGTGTTTATAAGGGGTGGAGCTTGACAAGCTTGTGATGGAAAGGGGTGGGGCTTATAGAGCTCAGCCATTAAAAGAATTCAGTTGTGGTGACAATTTGCTGACAGGGATTATGTTACAGGGGTTGCAGTGAACATGACATGTCTGATAACCCCAACTATGCTGAGGGATGAAGTGAGTAGGTAATACCCCTGCAACACCAATCACTGAAACAGTCTGTCATTAAAGGGACATAAAGGGCAAACAGAAAGAGCATTGTATTATTGCACTGTTGCTTGCATACAACTATGCGTTTAACCCATGCAAATGGGTTAAATACATAGGTAAAGGAACATTAAACACTAAATACATTTAATGAGTTTAGTATTGAGGTTATTCTCCGTCTCCCTCTAGTAATGGGGCTGCCATGCAGAAATTTAGCTTTAAAACCCCCACATAAGCGTGTACAATATGACAAGGCAATAACAGAACAAAATAAAAGTCACAAACTGTGATAACTGTGACTAGCACTGCAGGATGTGTTGGCGCGCTACAAATACCTGTTAATAATAATAATAATAAATAAAGTCCTTTAAACAGATGGTGCCATACTTTAGGGATAAGTTATTAATATTAGCCTTTAGAGGGAATATTACATGAAATAGAACGGCTGTATGAATTAGCTCACACTAAGTCAACACGTCAGCTGTACTCATTTCATGAACTTAAATCAGATATTGTCAATGTTTAAGAAAAACTACAGTTTGCAAAATGTGTGTGAATCTGGAAAACAATGCAGGTTATCATAGAAGATAAAACATAATTGTAATGTCCTCTCAGGATATGAGATACTGGACACTAGCTATACATAAATATAGATATTGTTTGTGTATCTGTGTTTGCTTGAATTGTTCATTGTTCTCTGGAACATTAATAAACAGAATAAACATAAAAAGAGAATAGATAGATGACAGGACAATTTTAGCTGATGCCAATAACAGCAGATGCCCTACTTCTGGTTATGTGAGCAGGACATGGTAGGAAGTTCTCTAGTTCTATTTCATACTATAGCATGGACAGCAATCAATAAGATATGTCACAGGCACCACACCTTAAGTACACAGAAAATAAAAAAACAACCATATTTAATACCTCCTTGATTGCCAAAGGGTTCTGAAATCTTTTGCAAAAAAAAGGGTTTCAGCTACATAATCTTTTTACATAGCTTGTCATCTTGTTCTCATAACATCTATGCACAGATCCTGGGAAAGGGTTAATAGGAAGCTTCTAGGAACACAGTAAAATAGCTTTATTAATGACCTGTTTATTTTTGGGTGGTGATATCATTGTAAGACTATTTAAACAGCAGATCGCTGTACAACATCTTCTTTATCTCACTATATGCAGCTCATACTCATATCATGAAATTCTTCCAACTAAAAAAATATGCTTTAAAGGGTTACAAAACATCACTTTGTATGTAGTGTTGGCATGTGACAGTTAAACGGTCACCTAAAATGCAAAACAAATATTTAGTGCCCCTGCTGTCTTATTCCTAAATATTCCTAAGGAGGACAGGGGATACAAACTTTGCCCAAATATGGAAATTCTGTGAAAAATAATGCAGGGACTAAGTTCCCATAAAAAGACGTTTGCTGGATTTATAGCTGCAGAAATGATTACACGGCTGGCACACAGAAAATGTATTAGCATATGTGCTGCGCAAATTAGCAGCAAATAAAGAGAAATCTTACATCTGTTTAGATATTGATATATTGAGATATTGCATTTGGTATCTTCCAGCAAGTGCACTAAGATGAATTCACCATTAGAGATGTTTACACAGATTCCCGTGGGAACTCGAAGAAGTTAAAATAATAAACAATTTTTTATGAAATATTTAGGCTATTTCAAAGACCAAAATATTTTATGTGTTTTAAAAATATATAAACCTACTTTTTCAAATGAGGTCATCTGTTGTCTGCACGGCTATTTGCATAGTGAAGAAAAAAACGAATGCAAAAGATAGCGTAAATTAGCATTTCATTGTCTGTTTAATCATAAATAGGCTCCCATTTATCAAACTCCGGACGTTATTATTGCACAAGCAATTGCTTGTGCAGCCACGCCTCCTGCTCTTGTACAACCTATTGAGTCAGAATAGGGCTTGTCAATCATCCCAGTAGATCTTGACCAGGATGATTTAACTAGCAGCAGTCTTAAGACCGCAGCTAGTTAACTTGCGCTTCAGGCATGCTTGTGTATGATTTAAAGTGAATGTAAGCTTAACGCAACTGCCACACGGCATTTGATAGACTTTGCTTTTTTTAGCAATCCGACGATAAGCGCAACTATCCCGCCGGCCATTTTGTCTAATTGATTGACAGATGACGATTCTGAAAAGAACTAATCCTGTCAGACAGCAGGAGTGAGCTGCACTTAGTGCTATGGCGCGGTCGGGCCGGGCTGTGACTATACAGCTGGCCCGATGCGCTGTTAGAAAAAAACAGACCCGCTCAGAAGATCACAGAGAGCGGGTCTGTAAAACAGCAGTTATTTTTTAAATTCAAAGGGGAAATGTGGTTTTACAATGTTTGCGCTATTATAATGTTATATAATTCTGCACTATGTGCAGAATTATATAACATTTTTTTTATGGTTTACTGTCCCTTTAAGAATCATCATCTGTCAATCAATTAGACAAAATAGCGGGTGGGATAGTTGCGCTTATCGTCGGAGCGCTAAAAAAGGTAAAAATTTGAGAAAATACAGAAATATAAAAATGTGATGAATTAAACCTAGGCTCATTTTTCAAAGTCTATCGAATACCGTGGGGCAGTTGCGTTAAGCTTACATTCACTTTAAAGAGAAAGCTTTCTCAAGCACAAAAGAGAATTATCTGGATAATTCTTTTATGGGTTCTACTCAGCTTGCCTTTAGAGATGTTTTTGTTTTAAAAAAAAATGGGGGGGTTGCACTTTTCCATAGGCGAGCTGAGGAGATGTAAAGATAAATGTTTCCAGTAGGATTAGTATCTGCACCTTATTTATCAATGAAAATAAGCAACTATTTACCATGGTAGTGGTATATGAACCAATAGCAATATTTATACAGCCCCACTAGTAGCTTTGTTAACGCCCCTCTTCAACAAACTGTCATGGAAGAAAATAGATCCGTTTTCATTATTTAGAGCTTCTAATTTTGTGCTTCTTTTTAAATATTATGTTTGCGCCATTTTATATATTATTTTGAGTTCCAATATATATATTTTTTGGGGCTCCAATGTACATTATTATTGTGCTTTGTTATTTTTTTCTAACATTGCTTCTACAACTGGTAGAGAATAGATTTCTAAAGCTGTTCTCCACAGTAGTTATGGGGAACTTTAATGCAGGAACTTGCAGGAGAACTGTCAGTCCGCAATAAGAGAATAAATGATAAATTTGTAACTAGGCGTACTATAGGGATTACGACTAAAACTAATTAACCCTTCTTTGGAGCACCTATGTGCCAAGGAGAACGGGAACAGAGTAGGAGTATTTTACAGTCGAACTTGCCTCATTTTATTTGTGTGCGCATTGTTAGGCACAAATATACAGAATAGCAATGATAAATATACTTTAATTAATTGACTCTGGAGTTTTACCAAACCATGTGAACAAATAATGTTGTTTGCTAATATGTCATGTGACATCAGACACAGCTGAATGACTGCAAATGTAAAGAAGACATAAATAACGCTGGTATTTAGAGTTCACAGAAGGGCTGCGTTAGGCTCCAAAAAGGGAGCGTATAGCATAATTTACCGCCACTGCAACTCTCAATACCAGCGGTGCTTACGGACGCGGCCAGCTTCAAAAACGTGCTCGTGCACGATTCCCCCATAGGAAACAATGGGGCTGTTTGAGCTGAAAAAAAACCTAACACCTGCAAAAAAGCAGCGTTCAGCTCCTAACGCAGCCCCATTGTTTCCTATGGGGAAACACTTCCTACGTCTGCACCTAACACCCTAACATGTACCCCGAGTCTAAACACCCCTAACCTTACACTTATTAACCCCTAATCTGCCGCCCCCGCTATCGCTGACCCCTGCATATTATTATTAACCCCTAATCTGCCGCTCCGTACACCGCCGCAACCTACGTTATCCCTAAGAACCCCTAATCTGCTGCCCCTAACACCGCCGACCCCTATATTATATTTATTAAACCCTAATCTGCCCCCCCAACGTCGCCGCCAACTACCTACACTTATTAACCCCTAATCTGCCGACCGGACCTCACCGCTACTATAATAAAGTTATTAACATAAGAGAAAATGGACCCAGGCGCCTACCCTAAGGAGGCTAAGGTTTAAGGAAACAGAGATAGACTTGCCAAAAAACATAATTTATGCTTACCTGATAAATTTATTTCTCTTGTAGTGTAGTCAGTCCACGGGTCATCCATTACCTATGGGATTATATCTCCTCCCCAACAGGAAGCCGCAAGAGGACCACCCAAGCAGAGCCGCCACACAGCTCCCCCCCTCACATGTCACATCCAGTCATTCAACCGAAACAAGACGAGAAAGGAGAAACCATAGGGTGCAGTGGTGACTGGAGTTTAATTAAAATTTAGATCTGCCTTAAAAGACAGGGCGGGCCGTGGACTGAATACACTACAAGAGGAATAAATGTATCAGGTAAGCATAAATTATGTTTTCTCTTGTTAAGTGTAGTCAGTCCACGGGTCATCCATTACCTATGGGATACCAATACCAAAGCCAAAGTACACGGATGAAGGGAGGGACAAGGCAGGAACTTTAAACGGAGGGAACCACTGCCTGAAGTACCTTTTTCCCAAAAACAGCCTCCGAAGAAGCAAAAGTGTCAAATTTGTAAAATTTTGAAAAAGTGTGAAGTGAAGACCAAGTTGCAGCATTGCAAATCTGTTCAACAGAGGCCTCATTTTTAAAGGCCCAGGTGGAAGCCACAGCCCTAGTAGAATGAGCTGTAATTCTTTCAGGAGGCTGCTGTCCAGCAGTCTCATAGGCTAAACGTATTATGCTACGAAACCAAAAGGAGAGAGAGGTAGCCGAAGCCTTTTGACCTCTCCTCTGTCCAGAGTAAACGACAAACAGGGAAGAAGTTTGACGAAAATCTTTAGTTGCCTGCAAATAGAACTTCAGGGCACGGACTACGTCCAGATTATGCAAAAGTCGTTCCTTCTTTGAAGAAGGGTTAGGACACAATGATGGAACAACAATCTCTTGATTGATATTCCTGTTAGAAACTACCTTAGGTAAGAACCCAGGTTTAGTACGCAGAACTACCTTGTCTGAATGAAAAATCAGATAAGGAGAATCACAATGTAAGGCAGATAACTCAGAGACTCTTCGAGCCGAGGAAATAGCCATCAAAAACAGAACTTTCCAAGATAACAGCTTGATATCAATGGAATGAAGGGGTTCAAATGGAACGCCTTGCAGAACGTTAAGAACGAAGATAAAGCTCCACGGCGGAGCAACAGTCTTAAACACAGGCTTAATCCTAGCCAAAGCCTGACAAAAAGCCTGAACGTCTGGAACTTCTGCCAGACGCTTGTGTAGAAGAATAGACAGAGCAGAAATCTGTCCCTTTAACGAACTAGCGGATAAGCCCTTTTCTAAACCCTCTTGTAGAAAAGGCAATATCCTAGGAATCCTAACCTTACTCCATGAGTAACTCTTGGATTCGCACCAATATAAATATTTACGCCATATCTTATGGTAAATTCTTCTGGTAACAGGTTTCCTAGCCTGTATTAAGGTATCAATAACCGACTCCGAGAAGCCACGCTTTGATAGAATCAAGCGTTCAATCTCCATGCAGTCAGCCTCAGAGAAATTAGATTTGGATGGTTGAAAGGACCCTGAATTAGAAGGTCCTGCCTCAGAGGCAGAGACGATGGTGGACAGGACGACATGTCCACTAGGTCTGCATACCAGGTCCTGCGTGGCCACGCAGGCGCTATCAGAATCACCGATGCTCTCTCCTGTTTGATCTTGGCAATCAGTCGAGGAAGCATCGGAAATGGTGGAAACACATAAGCCATGTTGAAGACCCAAGGGGCTGTCAGAGCATCTATCAGCACCGCTCCCGGGTCTCTGGACCTGGATCCGTAACAAGGAAGCTTGGCGTTCTGGCAAGACGCCATGAGATCCAGATCTGGTTTGCCCCAACGATGAATCAGTTGAGCGAAGACCTCCGGATGAAGTTCCCACTCCCCCGGATGAAAAGTCTGGCGACTTAGAAAATCCGCCTCCCAGTTCTCCACGCCTGGGATGTAGATCGCTGACAGGTGGCAAGAGTGAGACTCTGCCCAGCGAATTATCTTTGAGACTTCCAACATCGCTAGGGAACTCCTGGTTCTCCCTTGATGATTGATGTAAGCCACAGTCGTGATGTTGTCCGACTGAAATCTGATGAACCTCAGAGTTGCTAACTGAGGCCAAGCTAGAAGAGCATTGAATATTGCTCTTAACTCCAGAATATTTATTGGGAGGAGTTTCTCCTCCTGAGTCCATGATCCCTGAGCCTTCAGGGAATTCCAGACTGCGCCCCAACCTAGAAGGCTGGCGTCTGTTGTTACAATCGTCCAATCTGGCCTGCGAAAGGTCATCCCCTTGGACAGGTGGGGCCGAGAAAGCCACCATAGAAGAGAATCTCTGGTCTCTTGATCCAG
Organism: Bombina bombina; assembly: GCF_027579735.1. Classification (NCBI taxonomy): domain Eukaryota; kingdom Metazoa; phylum Chordata; class Amphibia; order Anura; family Bombinatoridae; genus Bombina; species Bombina bombina. The sequence goes on from NC_069502.1 coordinate 1,164,684,574, forward strand.
ATTTAGTAGAGGGGACAAATCTGAGTAATCTCCATTCCACTGACTTAGCATGCACAATTGCAGCGGTCTGAGATGCAGGTGTGCAAATGGTACTATGTCCATTGCCGCTACCATTAAGCCGATTACTTCCATGCACTGAGCTACTGACGGGTGTGGAATGGAATGAAGGGCACGGCAAGCATTTAGAAGTTTTGATAATCTGGCCTCCGTCAGGTAAATTTTCATCTCTACAGAATCTATAAGAGTCCCTAGGAAGGGAACCCTTGTGAGTGGTAATAGAGAACTCTTTTCCACGTTCACCTTCCACCCATGCGACCTCAGAAATGCCAGAACTATCTCTGTATGAGACTTGGCAGTTTGAAAACTTGACGCTTGTATCAGAATGTCGTCTAGGTACGGAGCCACCGCTATGCCTCGCGGTCTTAGTACCGCCAGAAGTGAGCCCAGAACCTTTGTAAAGATTCTTGGAGACCGTAGATAACCCGAAGGGAAGAGCTACAAACTGGTAATGCCTGTCTAGGAAGGCAAATCTTAGGTACCGATAATGATCCTTGTGAATCGGTATGTGAAGGTAGGCATCCTTTAAGTCCACTGTGGTCATGTACTGACCCTCTTGGATCATGGGTAGTATGGTTCGAATAGTTTCCATTTTGAATGATGGAACTCTTAGGAATTTGTTTAGGATTTTTAAGTCCAAGATTGGTCGGAAGGTTCCCTCTTTCTTGGGAACCACAAACAGATTTGAATAGAATCCTTGCCCGTGTTCCGTCCGCGGAACTGGGTGGATCACCCCCATTAGTAAGAGGTCTTGTACACAGCGTAGAAACGCCTCTTTCTTTATTTGGTTTGCTGATAACCTTGAAAGATGAAATCTCCCTTGTGGAGGAGAAGCTTTGAAGTCCAGAAGATATCCCTGAGATATGATCTCCAACGCCCAGGGATCCTGGACATCTCTTGCCCAAGCCTGGGCGAAGAGAGAAAGTCTGCCCCCCACTAGATCCGTTTCCGGATAGGGGGCCCTCTCTTCATGCTGTCTTAGGGGCAGCAGCAGGTTTTCTGGCCTGTTTGCCCTTGTTCCAGGACTGGTTAGTTTTCCAGCCCTGTCTGTAACGAGCAACAGCTCCTTCCTGTTTTGGAGCGGAGGAAGTTGATGCTGCTCCTGCCTTGAGGTTACGAAAGGCACGAAAATTAGACTGTTTGGCCTTTGATTTGGCCCTGTCCTGAGGCAGAGCATGGCCCTTACCTCCCGTAATGTCAGCGATAATTTCTTTCAAGCTGGCCCGAATAAGGTCTGCCCTTTGAAAGGAATATTAAGCAATTTAGATTTAGAAGTCACGTCAGCTGACCAGGATTTAAGCCATAACGCTCTGCGCGCTTGGATGGCGAATCCGGAGTTCTTAGCCGTAAGTTTGGTTAAATGTACGACGGCATCAGAAACAAATGCGTTAGCTAGCTTAAGTGCTTTAAGCTTGTTCATAATTTCATCCAATGGAGCTGTGCGAATGGCCTCTTCCAGAGACTCAAACCAGAATGCCGCCGCAGCAGTGACAGGCGCAATGTATGCAAGGGGCTGTAAGATATAACCTTGTTGAACAAACATTTTCTTAAGGTAACCTTCTAATTTTTTATCCATTGGATCTAAAAAAGCACAACTATCCTCCACCGGGATAGTGGTACGCTTAGCTAAAGTAGAAACTGCTCCCTCCACCTTAGGGACCGTCTGCCATAAGTCTCGTGTGGTGGCGTCTATAGGAAACATTTTCCTAAATATGGGAGGAGGGGAAAAAGGCACACTGGGTCTATCCCACTCCTTGCTAATAATCTCTGTAAGCCTTTTAGGTATAGGAAACACGTCAGTACACACCGGTACCGCATAGTATCTATCCAACCTACATAATTTTTCTGGAATTGCAACCGTGTTACAATCATTCAGAGCCGCTAATACCTCCCCTAGCAATATGCGGAGGTTCTCAAGCTTAAATTTAAAATTAGAAATCTCTGAATCCAGTCTCCCTGGATCAGATCCGTCACCCACAGAATGAAGCTCTCCGTCTTCATGTTCTGCAAATTGTGACGCAGTATCGGACATGGCTCTCACATCATCAGCGCGCTCTGTCCTTAACCCAGAGCTATCACGCTTGCCTCTTAATTCTGGCAATTTAGATAATACTTCTGTCATAACAGTAGCCATGTCTTGCAAAGTGATTTGTAAGGGCCTCCCTGATGTACTTGGCGCCACAAAATCACGCACCTCCTGAGCGGGAGGCGAAGGTACTGACACGTGAGGAGAGTTAGTCGGCATAACTTCCCCCTCGTTGTCTGGTGATAATTTCTTTACATGTAAAGACTGACTTTTATTTAAAGTTACATCAATGCATTTAGTACACATCTTTCTATGGGGCTCCACATTGGCCTTCATACATAGTGAACAAACAGATTCATCTGTGTCAGACATGTTTAAACAGACTAGCAATGAGACTAGCAAGCTTGGAAAATACTTTTCAAATAAATTTACAAGCAATATAAAAAATGCTACTGTGCCTTTAAGAAGCACAAAAAGCTGTCACAGTTGAAATAACAATGAACCAAATTAGTTATAGCAACCAAATTTTCACAGTAAATGTATTAAGTTAGCAAAGGATTGCACCCACCAGCAAATGGATGATTAACCCCTTAATACCCAAAAACGGATAACAATTTAATAATTAACGTTTTTCTCACAGTCAAAACACACTGTCACAGGTCTGCTGTGACTGATTACCTCCCTCAAAATTAATTTTGAAGACCCCTGAGCTCTCTAGAGACGTCCTGGATCATGGAGGATGAAGTAGGAAGATTGTGACTGAATTTTTACTGCGCAAAAAATAGGCCCCTCACACTCATATTACAACAGTGGGGAAGCTCAGTTAACTGTTTCTATGCAGAAACAAAAGTTAGCCATGTGGTAAAAATCATGCCCCAATAAGTCTTATCACCAAGTACCTCACAAAAAACGATTAACATGCCAGTAAACGTTTTGAACATACATTTTAAAAGTTATGAAGTGTTATTAATAAGCCTGCTACCAGTCGCTTTTACTGCAGTTAAGGCTCATACATTACTTCAGTATTAACAGTATTTTCTGAGTCAAATTCCATTCCCTAGAAAAAACATAATTTATGCTTACCTGATAAATTCCTTTCTCCTGTAGTGTGGTCAGTCCACGGGTCATCATTACTTCTGGGATATTAACTCCTCCCCAACAGGAAGTGCAAGAGGATCACCCAGCAGAGCTGCTATATAGCTCCTCCCCTCTACGTCACACCCAGTCATTCGACCGAGAACCAACGAGAAAGGAGAAGCTAAAGGGTGCAGTGGTGACTGGAGTATAATTTAAAAATTTAGACCTGCCATAAAAAACAGGGCGGGCCATGGACTGACCACACTACAGGAGAAAGGAATTTATCAGGTAAGCATAAATTATGTTTTCTCCTGTTAAGTGTGGTCAGTCCACGGGTCATCATTACTTCTGGGATACCAATACCAAAGCTAAAGTACACGGATGACGGGAGGGACAGGCAGGATCTCTATACGGAAGGAACCACTGCCTGAAGAACCTTTCTCCCAAAAACAGCCTCCGAAGAAGCAAAAGTGTCAAATTTGTAAAATTTGGAAAAAGTATGAAGAGAAGACCAAGTTGCAGCCTTGCAAATCTGTTCAACAGAGGCCTCATTCTTAAAGGCCCAAGTGGAAGCCACAGCTCTAGTAGAATGAGCTGTAATTCTTTCAGGAGGCTGCTGTCCAGCAGTCTCATAAGCTAAACGTATTATGCTACGAAGCCAAAAAGAGAGAGAGGTAGAAGAAGCTTTTTGACCTCTCCTCTGACCAGAATAAACGACAAACAGGGAAGACGTTTGTCGAAAATCTTTAGTTGCCTGTAAATAAAATTTCAGGGCACGGACTACATCTAGATTGTGTAGAAGACGTTCCTTCTTTGAAGAAGGATTAGGACACAAGGATGGAAAAACAATCTCTTGATTGATATTCCTGTTAGTGACCACCTTAGGTAAGAACCCAGGTTTAGTACGCAGAACTACCTTGTCTGAGTGAAAAATCAGATAAGGAGAATCACAATGTAAGGCAGATAACTCAGAGACTCTTCGAGCCGAAGAAATAGCCATTAAAAACAGAACTTTCCAAGATAACAATTTGATATCAATGGAATGAAGGGGTTCAAACGGAACACCCTGTAAAACATTAAGAACTAAGTTTAAACTCCATGGTGGAGCAACAGTTTTAAACACAGGCTTAATCCTGGCCAAAGCCTGACAAAAAGCCTGAACGTCTGGAACTTCTGACAGACGTTTGTGTAAAAGAATGGACAGAGCTGAGATCTGTCCCTTTAAGGAACTAGCGGATAAACCCTTTTCTAAACCTTCTTGTAGAAAAGACAATATCCTAGGAATCCTAACCTTACTCCATGAGTAACTTTTGGATTCGCACCAATATAAGTATTTACGCCATATTTTATGGTAAATCTTTCTGGTAACAGGCTTCCTAGCCTGTATTAAGGTATCAATTACTGACTCAGAAAATCCACGTTTTGATAAAATCAAGCGTTCAATTTCCAGGCAGTCAGCTTCAGAGAAATTAAATTTTGATGTTTGAAGGGACCCTGGGTCAGAAGGTCCTGTCTCAGAGGCAGAGACCAAGGTGGACAGGATGACATGTCCACTAGATCTGCATACCAGGTCCTGCGTGGCCACGCAGGCGCTATTAGAATCACTGATGCTCTCTCCTGTTTGATTCTGGCAATCAATCGAGGAAGCATCGGGAAGGGTGGAAACACATAAGCCATCCCGAAAGTCCAAGGTGCAGTCAAAGCATCTACCAGGACCGCTCCCGGATCCCTGGATCTGGACCCGTAACAAGGAAGCTTGGCGTTCTGTCGAGACGCCATGAGATCTATCTCTGGTTTGCCCCAACGTCGAAGTATTTGGGCAAAAACCTCCGGATGAAGTTCCCACTCCCCCGGATGAAAAGTCTGACGACTTAGGAAATCCGCCTCCCAGTTCTCCACTCCCGGGATGTGGATTGCTGATAGGTGGCAAGAGTGAGACTCTGCCCAGCGAATTATCTTTGATACTTCCATCATCGCTAGGGAGCTTCTTGTCCCTCCTTGATGGTTGATGTAAGCTACAGTCGTGATGTTGTCCGACTGAAACCTGATGAACCCCCGAGTTGTTAACTGGGGCCAAGTCAGAAGGGCATTGAGAACTGCTCTCAATTCCAGAATGTTTATTGGCAGGAGACTCTCCTCCTGAGTCCATGATCCCTGAGCCTTCAGAGAATTCCAGACAGCGCCCCAACCTAGTAGGCTGGCGTCTGTTGTTACAATTGTCCAATCTGGCCTGCTGAATGGCATCCCCCTGGACAGATGTGGCCGAGAAAGCCACCATAGAAGAGAATTTCTGGTCTCTTGATCCAGATTCAGAGTAGGGGACAAATCTGAGTAATCCCCATTCCACTGACTTAGCATGCACAATTGCAGCGGTCTGAGATGTAGGCGTGCAAAGGGTACTATGTCCATTGCCGCTACCATTAAGCCGATCACCTCCATGCATTGAGCCACTGACGGGTGTTGAATGGAATGAAGGACACGGCAAGCATTTTGAAGCTTTGTTAACCTGTCTTCTGTCAGGTAGATCTTCATTTCTACAGAATCTATAAGAGTCCCCAAGAAGGGAACTCTTGTGAGTGGAAAGAGAGAACTCTTCTTCTCGTTCACCTTCCACCCATGCGACCTTAGAAATGCCAGTACTAACTCTGTATGAGACTTGGCAGTTTGAAAGCTTGAAGCTTGTATCAGAATGTCGTCTAGGTACGGAGCTACCGAAATTCCTCGCGGTCTTAGTACCGCCAGAAGAGCACCCAGAACCTTTGAAAAGATTCTTGGAGCCGTAGCCAATCCGAATGGAAGAGCTACAAACTGGTAATGCCTGTCTAGGAAGGCAAACCTTAGATACCGGTAATGATCTTTGTGAATCGGTATGTGAAGGTAAGCATCCTTTAAATCCACTGTGGTCATGTACTGACCCTTTTGGATCATGGGTAGGATTGTCCGAATAGTTTCCATTTTGAACGATGGAACTCTTAGGAATTTGTTTAGGATCTTTAAATCCAAGATTGGTCTGAAGGTTCCCTCTTTCTTGGGAACCACAAACAGATTTGAGTAAAACCCCTGTCCGTGTTCCGACCGCGGAACCGGATGGATCACTCCCATTAGTAAAAGATCTTGTACACAGCGTAGAAACGCCTCTTTCTTTATTTGGTTTGTTGACAACCTTGACAGATGAAATCTCCCTTTTGGGGGAGAGGATTTGAAGTCCAGAAGATATCCCTGAGATATGATCTCTAACGCCCAGGGATCCTGGACATCTCTTGCCCAAGCCTGGGCGAAGAGAGAAAGTCTGCCCCCCACTAGATCCGTTCCCGGATCGGGGGCCCTCAATTCATGCTGTCTTAGGGGCAGCAGCAGGTTTTCTGGCCTGCTTGCCCTTGTTCCAGGACTGGTTAGGTCTCCAGCCTTGTCTGTAGCGAGCAACAGCTCCTTCCTGTTTTGGTGCAGAGGAAGTTGATGCTGCTCCTGCCTTGAAATTACGAAAGGAACGAAAATTAGACTGTCTAGCCCTAGGTTTGGCTCTGTCTTGAGGTAGGGCATGGCCTTTACCTCCTGTAATGTCAGCGATAATTTCTTTCAAACCGGGCCCGAATAAGGTCTGCCCTTTGAAAGGTATGTTAAGTAATTTAGATTTAGAAGTAACGTCAGCTGACCAGGATTTTAGCCACAGTGCTCTGCGTGCCTGAATGGCGAATCCGGAATTCTTGGCCGTAAGTTTAGTTAAATGTACTACGGCATCTGAAACAAATGAATTAGCTAGCTTAAGTGTTTTAAGCTTGTTTGAAATCTCATCTATAGTAATTGAGTCAAGAGTCTCTTCCAGGGACTCGGACCAAAAAGCGGCCGCGGCCGAGACAGACGCAATACATGCAAGGGGTTGCAATATAAAACCTTGTTGAATAAACATTTTCTTAAGGTAACCCTCTAATTTTTTATCCATTGGATCTGAAAAGGCACAGCTATCCTCCACCGGGATAGTGGTACGCTTAGCCAGAGTAGAAACCGCTCCCTCCACCTTAGGGACCGTCTGCCATAAGTCCCGTGTGGTGGCGTCTATTGGAAACATTTTTCTAAATACAGGAGGGGGGGAAAAGGGTACACCGGGCCTATCCCACTCCTTAGTAATTATCTCTGTAAGCCTCTTAGGTATAGGAAATACGTCAGTACTCGCCGGTACCGCATAGTATCTATCCAGCCTACATAATTTCTCTGGGATTGCAACGGTGTTACAATCATTCAGAGCCGCTAATACCTCCCCTAGCAGTACACGGAGGTTTTCAAGCTTAAACTTAAAATTAGAAATGTCTGAATCCACTCTATTGGGATCAGAACCGTCACCTGCAGATTGAAGCTCTCCGTCCTCATGTTCTGCATACTGTGACGCAGTATCTGACATGGCCCTATTATTATCAGCGCCCTCTGTTCTCACCCCAGAGTGATCACGCTTACCTCTAAGTTCTGGTAATTTAGACAAAACTTCAGTCATAACATTAGCCATGTCCTGCAATGTGATTTGTAATGGCCGCCCTGAAGTACTCTGCGTTACAATATCACGCACCTCCCGAGCGGGAGATGCAGGTACTGACACGTGAGGCAAGTTAGTCGGCATAACTCTCCCCTCGTTGTTTGGTGAATGATGTTCAATTTGTACAGATTGACTTTTATTTAAAGTAGCATCAATGCAATTAGTACATAAATTTCTATTGGGCTCCACTTTGGCTTTAGCACATATAGCACAGAGATATTCCTCTGAGTCAGACATGTTTAACACACTAGCAATTAAACTAGCAAACTTGGAAATACTTTTCAACTCAATTTAAAAATAATATGAAAAACGTACAGTGCCTTTAAGAAGCACAGAAAAAAAGTTATGACAGTTGAGTAACAATAAACCGGAGAAACTATAAAATCAAATTCTTTCCGGTAAAAATACAATTTTAGCAAAGGATTGCCCCCATTAGCAATGGATAACTAACCCTTAAATAGCAGAAAAAATGTACAGAATATAAACGTTTTTTATCACAGTCAAAGCACAATCTCACAGGTCTGCTGTGAGTGATTACCTCCCTTAAAATAATTTTTGAAGACCCTTGAGCTCTGTAGAGACGATCCGGATCATACAGGGAAGAAAACAGACTTGTGACTGAATTTCTGATGCGTAGCAAAAGCGCCAAAATAGGCCCCTCCCCCTCACACACAACAGTGAGGGAGATCAGTAAACTGTCTTAAATTAAATAAAACGACCGCCAAGTGGAAAAAAACAGTGCCCCAAAACAATTTTTCACCCAGTACCTCAGATAATTAAACGATTTAACATGCCAGCAAAACGTTTAACATCAAATAAATGAAGTGTCATTAGAAAGCCTGCTGCTAGTCGTTCTCACTGCAAGTTAGGCTAAAGTTTTATGCATACAGTATTATCCCAGTGAAGAGCCATTCCCCAGAATACTGAAGTGTAAATATACATACATGACAGCCTGATACCAGTTGCTACTACTGCATTTAAGGCTGAACTTACATTATATAGGTATTGGCAGTATTTTCTCAGTCAATTCCATTCCTCAGAAAATAATATGCTGCTACATACCTCTTTGCAGGAGAACCTGCCCGCTGTCCCCTGATCTGAAGTTTACCTCACTCCTCAGATGGCCGAGAACAGCACAATGATCTTAACTACGCCGGCTAAAATCATACAAAAACTCAGGTAGATTCTTCTTCAAATTCTACCTGAGAAGGAACAACACACTCATGTGCTGTTTTTTAAAATAACAAACTTTTGATTGAAGATATAAAACTAAGTATAATCACCACAGTCCTCTCACACATCCTATCTATTAGTTGGGTGCAAGAGAATGACTGGGTGTGACGTAGAGGGGAGGAGCTATATAGCAGCTCTGCTGGGTGATCCTCTTGCACTTCCTGTTGGGGAGGAGTTAATATCCCAGAAGTAATGATGACCCGTGGACTGACCACACTTAACAGGAGAAATACTTCAGTGTACACACACTCATCAGCCTAATACCAGTCGCTACCACTGCATTTAAGGCTGAACTTACATTACATTGGTATCAGCAGTATTTTCTCAGTCAATTCCATTGCTTAGAAAAATAATTTACTGCACATACCTCGTTTGCAGGGGGGCCCTGCATGCTATTTCCTTTTTCTGAAGTTACCTCACTCCTCAGAATGTGCGAGAACAGCCAGTGGATCTTAGTTACGTCTGCTAAGATCATAGAAAACGCAGGCAGATTCTTCTTCTAATGCTGCCTGAGAAACAAACAGCACACTCCGGTGCCATTTAAAATAACAAACTTTTGATTGAAGAAATAAACTAAGTTTAAAAACACCACAGACCTCTCACAACGACCTATCTTTAGTTAGGTTGCAAGAGAATGACTGGATGTGACATGTGAGGGGGGGAGCTGTGTGGCGGCTCTGCTTGGGTGGTCCTCTTGCGGCTTCCTGTTGGGGAGGAGATATAATCCCATAGGTAATGGATGACCCGTGGACTGACTACACTTAACAAGAGAAATCTAATTTAATCAGAAGAGAATTCACATAAAAACAATACATAAAATATCAGATTACAATAAAAAATAACTTCATGGATCCATGGGTGAATGATAAAGTTCACTAAAAAATTATACAAATGGATGGTATAAAACCAGATGAATGATAATGGTCAATAAAAGATTGTGCAAATGGATGGTAACAGATAAGTGATATAAAAACAAATGGGTGATATAAAAACAATGGTAGCAATGCATACAACAACAAATAAATAAATAAAAATAGTTGTGTCAAAAATCCATAATGAAGTCCAAAAGGTTAAAGGTGGTGAAGTCGACTGAGTTGTGATAAAATCCAATAATATTAATAAAGTTCAAAATCCAAAAAAATATTCCAATCCAAAATAAGTGAAAGATGGTGTGAAAAAACGTGAAAAATTTAGTCAGATATTGAAAAATCAGGAAACAAGTGCCAAAAGTGATTAGATATCAACAATCATCAAACCACAGTGTCATCATACTTCTAAAAATGGTTCAAGTAAAAATAGTGCATACGGTCCACCTAAGGAAAAAATAAAACAAATATGGTGTAGAATGTCCTATAAGTTTTGACAATAATGAAATAAGGCTTACCAGTGCTTATCTACGTGTTTCGGCCCGTGCTAGGCCTTTATCAAGACTCAGTTTAGAGTCTTGATAAAGGCCAACACGGGCCGAAACGCGTAGACCAGCACTGGTAAGCCTTATTTCATTATTGTCAAAACTTATAGGACATTCTATACATATTTGTTTTATTTTTTTCCTTAGGTGGACCGTATACACTATTTTTACTTGAACCATTTTTAGAAGTATGATGACACTGTGGTTTGATGATTGTTGATATCTAATCACTTTTGGCACTTGTTTCCTGATTTTTCAATATCTGGTTCTTAACTATTTAATAGCTATTGTACCTGGTTAAAATAAATACAAAGTTGCCTGTAAAATAAATATTAATCCTAAAATAGCTACAATATAATTATACTTTATATTGTAGCTATATTAGGGTTTATTTTACAGGTAAGTATTTAGCTTTAAATAGGAATAATTTATTTAATAAGAGTTCATTTATTTCGTTAGATAAAAATTATATTTAACTTAGGGGGGTGTTAGTGTTAGGGTTAGACTTAGCTTTAGGGGTTAATAAATTTAATAGAGTAGCGGTGAGGTCCGGTCGGCAGATTAGGGGTTAATACTTTAAGTTAGGTGTCGGCGATGTTAGGGAGGGCAGATTAGGGGTTAATACTATTTATTATAGGGTTATTGAGGCGGGAGTGAGGCGGATTAGGGGTTAATAACTTTATTATAGCAGAGGTGAGGTCTGGTCAGCAGATTAGGGGTTAATAAGTGTAGGTAGGTGGCGGCGACGTTGGGGGCGGCAGATTAGGGGTTAATAAATATAATATAGGGGTCGGCGGTGTTAGGGGCAGCAGATTAGGGGTACATAGGGATAACGTAGGTTGCAGCGGTGTGCGGTCGGCAGATTAGGGGTTAAAATTTTTTATTAGAGTGGCGGCGATGTGGGGGGGCCTCGGTTTAGAGGTACATAGGTAGTTTATGGGTGTTAGTGTACTTTAGATCACAGTAGTTAAGAGCTTTATGAACTGGCGTTAGCCCAGAAAGCTCTTAACTCCTGGCTTTTTGCTGCGGCTGGAGTTTTGTCGTTAGATTTCTAACGCTCACTTCAGCCAAGACTCTAAATACCGGCGTTAGAAAGATCCCATTGAAAAGATAGGATACGCAAATGGCGTAGGGGGATCTGCGGTATGGAAAAGTCGCGGCTGCAAAGTGAGCGTTAGACCCTTTCCTGACTGACTCTAAATACCAGCGGTAGCCCAAAACCAGCGTTAGGAGCCCCTAACGCTGGTTTTGACGGCTAACGCCAAACTCTAAATATAGGCGTAAGTGAGTGTAATTGTTTTTAAATGCATTAACACCTTGTTTGCTGAAACTGTTTTTCAAATTCCATTTACTATGTTTCTATTTTGCATTTGCTAAAATTCCAAAAATATCCATTGTTTTGCTGTTTCCGTATCTTATCTCTGCTGAGGACAGTTAGGAACAAATATATAGCAGGGCTAGGAAGCTTGCCATAATCATTTCTAATTCTTAGAACTGGAAAGCCCACACTTTTCAGACTTAAATTACACAAAAGGGGGCAAAATAAATAATGAAAGTTAATTTACTATATTTTTTATTACATACAATTAAACAGTTAAGGAAAGAGGGCCAATGACAAGACAATCTCTGATTAGACTTATGACAGGGCACATTCCTGTTGTCCCTTTACCCAAAGTTGATCCTGGGTGAAGAATATGTCCAGTTATCTTGAGATGATCTTGTGGGAAGACTTTGCCCCTGTAACTAGAGATAAGCCTTGAGGAAGATTGTGTCCCTTTAACTAGAGGTAATCCTGGAGGAAGACTGTGTCCCTTTAACAAGAGGTAATCCTTGGGGAAGACTGTGTCTCTTTAACTAGAGATAATCCTGGGGGAAAGACTCTGTCCCTTTAACTAGAGATAATCCTGGGGGGAAGACTATGTCCCTTTAACTAGAGATAATCCTTGGGGAAAGACTGTGTCCCTATAACTAGAGGTAATCCAGGGGAAAGACTGTGTCCCTTTAACTAGAGATAATCCCGAGGGAAGACTGTGTCCCTTTAACTAGAGATAAACCTGGAGGACAATTGTGTCCCTTTAACTAGAGGTAATCCTGGAGGAAGACTGTGTCCCTTCAACTAAAGGTAATCCTTGGGGAAGACTGTGTCCACTCTCTTTAAATAGAGATAATTCTGGGAGAAAGACTGTGTCCCTTTAACTAGAGATAATCCTTGGGGAAGACTGTGTCCCTTTAACTCGAGATAATCCTTGGGGAAGACTCTTTAACTAGAGATAATTCTGGGGGAAAGACTATGTCCCTTTAACTAGAGATAATACTGGGGGAAGACTGTGTCCCTTAAACAAGAGATAATCCTGGAGGAAAGACTGTGTCCCTTTACCTAGAGGTAATCCTGGTGGAAGATTGTGTCCCTTTAACCATAGATAATCCCTGTAATGCTGTTTAGGCAATTTGCAACATTTCAAAAACCTAGGTTACAGATTTTACTTTTTGGCTTCTCTGGGGACAAAACATAATTTTTACACAATAGCAGGATGTGTTTACTGTTCCTTTAAAGTAGGGTTTTCTGGGGATTTTTTGCACATTCCTGTCCCTTATAAACCAATGAATTCTTTGTAGGCTTCAAGGGTTTTCCTTCGTCACCAAAAGAACTGTGGGAGTTGTACTTATTATCAAATAAGCATCAGTAGAAAGCATACAGATGATACTGATTACTAGTTGTATTAGTTTCAGCTTACAGGGACACTAAACCCACATTTTTTCTTTAATGATTCAGATAGAGCAGGTAATTTTAAGGACCAGTAAACACAGTAGATTTGCATAATCAACAAATGCAAGATAACAAGACAATACAATAGCACTTACTCTGAATTTCAAATAAATAGTAGATTGTTTTCTAACACAAAGTTATGTATATTTCCACTCCCCCTGTATCATGTGACAGCCATCAGCTAATCACAAATGCATATACGTATAGTCTGTGAGTTCTTGCACATGCTCAGTAGGAGCTGGTGACTCAAAAAGTGTAAATATAAAAGACTGTGCACATTTTTTTTAATGGAAGTAAATTGGAAATATGTTTAAAATTACATGCTGTATCTGAATCATGAACATTTAATAAAACCTGAGTGTCCCTTTTAAGCAACTTTCTAATTTACTCCTATTATCACTTTTTCTTGTTCTCTTGCTATCTTTATTTAAAAAGCAGAAATATAAAGCTTAGGAGCCTGCCCATTTTTGGTTTAGAACCTGGTTTATGCTTGCTTATTGGTGGCTAAATGTAGCCACCAATAAGCAAGCACTATTCAGGGTGCTGAACCTAAAATGGGCCGGCTCCTAAGCTCTACATTCCTGCTTTTTTCAAATAAAGATACCAAAAAAATAAATAAAAATAATAATAATAATAATAGTAGGAGTAAATTAGAAAGTTTCTAACAACTGCATGCTCTATCTGAATCATTAAAGAAAAAAATTGGATTTAGTGTCCCTTTAAATTGAAATATTGTTTCCATTTTGTCAGGCAAACATATTTTCATGTTTAAATGCTGCTCTTTGATATGTGTGCTAATATTTCTGAATACCATGTCCCTGTAGATGTAATTACATTGCCATGTGGTTTTATGATGCTACCAAAAACAGCAGTAACATCACTGAACAGAAAGAAATCTCACCATCAAATGTATACTGACAAGAAAGAGGAGAAAACTGAACTGGCTATAAAACTGGGTGATACAAAGATCATAAAAAAAAAAGTTAAAGAAAAAGAATTGGAATTATTTATTTTTTTTGCTGTATTTCAAACCCACAACATATTTAGAGGCCCATTTATCAAGCTCCGAACGGAGCTTGTGGGCCCGTGTTTCTGGCGAGTCTTCAGACTCGCCAGAAACAGCAGTTATGAAGAAGCGGTCTAAAGACTGCTGCTTCATAACCCTGTCTGCCTGCTCTGAGCAACCGGACAGGAATCGCCACAATTCAACCTAATCGAGTACGATCGGGTTGATTGACACCTCCCTGCTGGCGGCCAATTTGGCCGCGAGTCTGCAGGGGGCGGCGTTGCACCAGCAGCTCACAAGAGCTGCTGGTGCAATGATGAATACAGAGAGCGTATTGCTCTCCGCATTCAGCGAGGTCTGGCGGACCTGATCTGCACTGTCGGATCAGGTCCGACAGACACTTGATAAATAGGCCTCATAGGCTGGAGAAAGTCCATCCAATGCAAATAAATTAATTTGTGCTTCATGACTTTTACGATGCAGGTGGTAGCAACTAATTTGTAAGGTTAGAGTTTATTAAAGGGACAGGAAATCACAACATTTTCTATCATGATTTGATAGAACATTCAATTTTAAACAACTTTCCAAATTACTTCTATTGTCAAATTTGCTTCATTCTCTTGTTATCCTTTGCTGAAGGAACAACATTGCAGTACTGGCAGCTAGTTGAACACATCTATTTAGCCAATCAAGAGACAAACGTGTGCAGGCACCAATCACCAGCTAGCTCCCATTAATGTAGGATATGTGCGTATTCTTTTTCAACAAGGAATACCAAGAGAACGAAGCACATTTGAAATTAGAAGTAAATTAAAAAGTATCTTAAAATTGCATGCTCTATCTGAACCATGCAAATTTAATTTTGACTTTCCTATCCCTTTAAATTATTTTCTATTCTGTCATTTTATCTCTCTCTGAACTCAAAGATTTACTGTTTTTAGGTTAAATTTGGACTTTGTTAACATTAGATATGTCTTACATTCCAATGTTTCTTTCATGCAGCATAACACAGTTTTGTTGTTTTGAAAAACAGATGGACTAATGTATTTGTAATGCAAATTTTGTCTAATAAAGATTTGGAGAGAAAAAAAAAGATCATGTTGATACAAACCATTGGATGATTTCGGTGATCTGCGCCTCCCAATGTGCCACAGACTCCTTCTTGTCTGCCAAATCCCTCATTTCATCCTCCAGCTGCCGGTTATTTACGCTCAGTTTCTCAAACATTGTTGTAAGCTGCAAGCACAATATTGTCCATTAAAAACAGAAAGGATAACTATAAGGATAATAATAATAATCTAGAACTGGGTTATACTATGCCGGTCCTCAGGATTCAAGAATTTAAGGAAACATGAACTAGGTAGGGGAAATAATATTCTGCTTAGTAAACATGATTACCAACATATTTATATATAATTTATACTTTTAATGATTTCCTTCATGTTTCATATCTTCTTGTCACTTGGATGTAGGATGACACTTTCCAGAAATATTTAAGACTACTCGTCTCTCCCAATATAAAACTTCCATTTCCCACAGCCTTCAGTTTATGATCAGCCATAAAAACAAAAAATACAAATGCTATACAAAGATACCAGACTAGCTGTGAGCACACACCTGCATTTCAGATGTTACCCACTTGCAATAATGAGGAAACTGACATGGTATGCGCACATGTATCACCTGTTATTTTGACACCATATTCAGCACCGCTGCATTATTTAGATCATTTTTAATATAGCACAGGTAGAGCTGTCTGCAGAGCTTTAATTTCAAATGTTGCTTTTAAATAAGCAAACGCGTTTCATTTTTACAGTATATTTCATCTAAGAGGTCTGGTTAAAATAATTAGACCCATAAGTTGCAAGGTAACAACTCCAGCAGAGTGGATTTATCATATTAACCCCTTAATGACAGAGGACTTACCAGGTACGTCATGGAACAACATTCCCTTAATGACAATTGATGTACCTGGTACGTCCTCTGTTGTTAGAAGCGCTGGAAGCGATCAGCTGCTTACAAGGGATTGTAGTGATGCCTCAATATTGTGGGTGGGAGCAGCTTCTGGGAGGACCGTTAAGTATATGCTCCCGATCGGTATCAGTCTTGAGTAGTTCCTGCAATATCGGCGGTTGCGGCGGGGGGGGGGGAGCGGGGGCGGGTGCGCGCACGTGTGCGTGCACGCAAAATATGACCGGAAGAAATAGAAAAAAAATATATAATTAATGCAGATGCCTGGGGTCCTGGGGATCTTCTTTGAGTAGTAAGGGATCTGGGAGGGGGAGGGATGTAGATTATTAAGGGGGGCCCAGCTACACTACAGAAAACATATTTTTCATCTAAAAAGTAAAAAAAAAAACTATTTTTGGGGGCAAATTGGGTACTGGCAGACAGCTGCCAGTACCCAAGATGGCGGCAAATAGGTAGAGGGGGAGGGTTAGAAAGATGTATGGGGGGATCAGGGAGGTTGTGGGGTAAGGGGGGATGCAGACTGCAGACAGTATGAAAAAATAAATAAAAAAAATAAAAAATGATTTTTATTTCAGTACTGGCAGACTTTCTGCCAGTACTTAAGATGGCGGTGACAATTGTGCGGTGGGGGAGGGAAGAGAGCTGTTTGAGGGAGGTCAGGGGGGTGGGATGTGTCAGGTGGGAGGCTGATCTCTACACTAAAGCTAAAAATTAACCCTACAAGCTACCTAATTAACCCCTTAACTGCTGGGCATATTACAAGTGTGGTGCGCAGCAGCATTTAACGGCCTTATTATTACCAAAAAGCAACGCCAAAGCCATATATGTCTGCTATTTCTGAACAAAGGGGATCCCAGAGAAACATTTACAACCATTTGTGCCATAATTACACAAGCTGTTTGTAAATAATTTCAGTGAGAAACCTAAAATTGTGAAAAATTTAACAGTTTTTTTTTATTTGATCGCATTTGGCGGTGAAATGGTGGCATGAAATATACCAAAATGGGCCTAGATCAATACTTTGGGATGTCTACTAAAAAAAATATATACATGTCAAGGGATATTCAGAGATTCCTAAAAGATATCAGTGTTCTAATGTAACTAGCGCTAATTTTGAAAAAAAGGGGTTTGGAAATAGCAAAGTGCTACTTGTATTTATGGCCCTATAACTTGCAAAAAAAAAAAAGAACATGTAAACATTGGGTATTTCTAAACTCAGGACAAAATTTAGAAACTATTTAGCATGGGTGTTTTTTGGTGGTTGTAGATGTGTAAAAGATTTTGGGGGTCAAAGTTAGAAAAAGTGTGTTTTTTTTCCATTTTTTCCTCATATTTTGTATTTTTTTTTACAGTAAATTATAAGATATGATGGAAATAATGGTATATTTAGAAAGTCCATTTAATGGTGAGAAAAACGGTATATAATATGTGTGGGTACAGTAAATGAGTAAGAGGAAAATCACAGCTAAACACAAACACTGCAGAAATTTTAAAATAGCCATTGTCATTAAGGGTAAGAAAATTTAAAAATGGTCCGGTCATTAAGGGGTTAAACCAGTATTGTGGCTAATTTAAAGTCCTGTAATCTGACACATCCTGCAGTTTTAGGAATCTTTCCCCTTTGAAACCTTGAAAATGATGTAATATCTCCCACCCACTTTAGACTGGTTTACTATATGAGAAGAAACCATAACAATAGTACAAGTCACATATCATACTCTCTCTGGCCATAAAACCAAACCTTTCAGACAGAGCAAACCTATTGCATTAAAGGGATATGAAACATTTTTTCTTGAATCAAAGAGAGCATACATTTTAAACAAATTTCTAATTAATTTCTCTTGGTATATTTTGTTCAAGAAAAAATGCAGTACTGGTAGCTAGCTGAATACATAGGGTGAGTCAATGACAAAAAGCATATATGTGCAGCCACCAATCAGCAGCTATCTGTATTGTGGAAAAAATGGGTTCCATATCCCTTTAATGACCAGAAAATTAAAAATGGGAAACCGTCAACATATGCCCATATATATATATATATATACACACACACACACTTTTTTATGCATTTCATAATTTAAAAATAACATAGCAGAAGTTATAATAGTATTATATTCATTGGCCGAAACTAACAACAACCTTTAGAGTGTGTATTTAAATTAAATTAAAGGGACATGAAACCCAAAAAAATTATTTCATGATTTAGGTAGAACATACAATTTTAAACAACTTTCCAGTTTATTTCTATTATAAAATTTGCTTCATTCTCTTGGTATAATTTGATGAAGGAGCAGCAATGCACTACTGGTTGCTAACTAAACACATGGGTGAGCCAATGACAATCAGTATATATTTTTGGGGGGGTTTCATGTCCCTTTAAAAAGGTTCAAATAATAAAGAACAAATTGAACACTTTTTGCTGGTGTCACAAATAAGCACACACATGGGTACGACTGGATTTATTAGGTGCCGGCAGTACATATGGGGAAGGTTCCTATTGTGCATTTTATCTAACAGTGCAGCAAATCCTATTAATAGTTTGATCCTCTGCCAACCCCAATTGGTTATCGTTGTGAGTCTCTAGACCTATGAAGAAGCTGCCTTTCACTAGCGTAGCTATCCGCCCTTGTCATTGCTCTGCTAAATGTCATTTTGTCAGATTCTGCAGACCATAATTATAACAATTTGTTGTTATTTAGTTGTGAAGTAAAGCTGCACACATAACCACTTATGGCTCATTGAGTTTAATTACAGTAATTGACCTCGCATTGTATTTCCGCTTTAGATTTTATACACTGATCTGTAATTTTCCCAATACAGTTGCAACATTTTAGTATAGACATTAACTAGCAATTTCATGTTGATCAAACAGGCATTCTAGTGTATAATAAAATCTTCTGTTTCATTAAACCATTTCTTTTTACACACATTCCCTTTTTACCTATATTTTACTAGAAATTGGATTAATAAGTTAGACAAAATTGCTCAGCTGGAGGTACAGGGAGTGAACCAATTTTGTTTAGTTCTCTTGACTCTTGGTATCCTTTAAAAAAGAATAATGCTAGGTGAGATCAGGAGCGTGCACGTGTCTCTAGCAATCTGGCAGCAGTGTTTGCTACATTGTTTATAGACATTGCTTATAGCAAGGTTATACATAGATACAAACACTGCTGCCACAGACTGCTAAAGACACGTGCACACTCCTGAGCTTCTATCAGCCTACCTAAATTTACTCTTAATAAAAGCCTTTGTATAGATTTGTGCTTCACCGCCTGTATGATTAACAATTCTGCTTCATCGTTATATATCAAACCTCTGCTCTGTACATCTGTCACTCAAATCTCATTTGCAGTGGAAATGTGCTATATAGACATTTATCTAGTAGTATTAACACATCGTCACCGATTGAGATTTCTTTTTGGTAGCTGAGCATTTAGCATAGGAATAAAACAACGTAAGTGTTCATTGTTATGTCTGAATTACACTCTGTTTAAAGGCCTGTGCTTTGGTTCTATAGATCTGGTTCTGTAGATGGATAACATAAATAGAACAAAACAACAAGAAACCAAGCTCATACCTTGTCAAGTTCATTTGAGAGCTTCTTGTTTTCTTCTGTTAACAAGACTCTTTCACGGTCAAATTTCTGTTTGAACTCTGCTTCAAACTCTTCTCGTTCACTTTGGCTAAGGAGAGAGGAAGAAATGTTTATTAACTAAACAGGTACCAATATTATAGCACTGTTTAAAACATCTGTATTGTATGAAGCAAGTAAAAACTAGCAAATGGGTACACAAATAGTGCTTCAGCAGGTTCACATAGGTGCTTAGTCATGCATGTAGCTGAAGGAGTAGTGAAAATGCACCACAGTGGATATGGAATAATGTCAGTGTGCAGGAGCTACCTAGAGGTTGTAAGGCCATGGGATGCACTTAAAATGTATAATATCCATCCTTACGTCTAGTAGTTTGAGTTCCATTACACATAACACATAGTCAATTTATGCCTACAAGTAATTTGTTCCATTGTTAACACTAGTGAACTTAGTGAAAACAAAGAAAACCTGTACAATTTTAATTTGTGACAAAGGTACTTAAAATGGTTAAAGTGAAAGTCAGTCCTAGCGTTTGTGAAATGCTAGGATTGACCATTGAAAATAAAGGGGACTTTCATTCGTGAAGTATAAAATACTTCTTGCTGAAAGCTCCTTTATTTGTTTCAAGCGTTGCCGCACTGAGCTGTTCAGGCAGCCCACGGCAGAACGCTGTTTTGCTTGAGAGGTGACGTTTTCCCCTCTTAGCCAATAGCTGCCTGTGCAGGAAATCCGGCTTGTTGCCCTGTGGCGCCGGATTAACAGCATGCTATTTGCTAAGAGGTGGAAACGTCGTCTCTTAGCAAAACAGTGTTCTGCACAAATAAAGGAATTTTCAGCAACGCTAGGATTGACTTCTTTCACTTTAATGGCCACATTACAAGTGGAGCTCCAATTTATCCCACACCTGAAAACGGGCAAATTCGACCGCTTGTAGGCGCACAATAAATAACCAGCCATTACAAATGGCTAGTTATTGCTACGTGAGCTTGCGGTAGCAATTAGCTCTCAAATTTTTTAATGTGCCCCAATTGCCCCCAAAATATGGTGTGTAGTGCTTTTTGGGGGGCTACAGTTGGTGGCTGTGGGGTGTTAGAAAAAAAACGGCACTGAAAAGTGTCTTTATATTGTGGTCTATGGGAACTGTGTGTTCCCAGTAAATATATTTATATACATATATATTTCCAATTTGCTGCCCATTGCTGGCGACTTACTCCTTTCGCAGGACTAGTTCTCATGCCGTGTCTGATGGCATGAGAACGAGGCTTCCATTGGAGCCTATGGAAGCGCGCTCTCATGAGCACAATGGTTCCATGCAACATATGTTTTGTGTGCCCAGACTCAAAAGGAGAGGGGCTTGCAAAATGTCAGCAGTTTCTGTTACTACAAACACAATACAAGTAGGTGGGGCTTTTCAATGCTTGTGGAATACAGTAAATGTGGTTACTGATACAGTGAAAACATTTGCTAGAAGCGCGTTTGTACAAAATTATAATGCATTCATGTACATTTAGGTTTTAATTACCAATACTGAAAACACAAGTTTATGGCAAAAAATGTTTTCATGGTATTAAAAGCAAGATACCACTTGCAGTTCCCTTTTATACTTCAATTTCCGAGCTTTATCCCTTTAGCTAAGAGTAACATCCCGGTGTCCCTTCCACACCTCCCGCTGGCACCAGCAGATAATCGTTACTGACGGTGACACACACTGTCTGTAGCAATTAGGCATCTGCCTTCAGATGTCTGGAGCTCAGTAACTCCAGCAGCTCTGACGTATATATACATCATGCGGTATAATAAGCAAAGTACCGCATGACGTATATATATGTAATTTTGGGTTAAGGGGTTAAAAATCTAGTAGGTGTGAGCAGTTGGTCACAGAGGTAAACATACACTATATTGTGATTTGCACACTCTTAGCAAACCTCACAACAGCAATGTAAAGCAATCAATTGTAATTTGCAATATTTCCTTTGAGGTTTTACAGAAACAAAACAAATAAATAAAGGGATCCATTTGCATTTCAAAAGTATATCAAGCGTGTTTTATAGTAATAAAAAGTCTGTGAACCAAAGAGATCTCAGTTTATCACAAGAGCAGGGCCGGCTCAACCATAGGGCCAAGTGGGTCCAGTTGACTCAGGCAGCACTTGACAAGGGGCAGCACTTCTGTTGTGCATAAGCATTGGTTTCATGCTAGTAGGTTGATATACTAATCAGTACTACAGGGGGCAGCATTTCATTCTCAGACCCAAGCAGTGCAATATCTTGAGCCAGCCCTGCACAAGAGCAAGCTGTAATGACAAGCCAGGTGAAGGGTTTCAATGACACAAAAAATGGAAAGCAGCACACTTGCAATACTGAGGCACAGAATCACAGACTGCCAAGTCTCACCAATAAACCATACAAAGACAGATTGCAGCCTCCAAGATTAAAAAGACCTTTATTCTCTTGTAACAGGATCCATAGAAAAAGTAACTCTCCTATGGACCCTGTTACAACAGAATAAAGGTCCTATTATATTTTACATGTCAGCCCTAGAGCTTTGCCATGCTTATATTGCTATGTATATGATGAGTAATCCGGCTTATAGCCACGAGAACCCTTTCACTGCCAGTGCCATGTCTGCACTGCTTCTCTGGCTAAAGTGCCGTCTCCGCTGGTATGCTGGGTTATGGTGCAGGACTTTTTGTCAACAGAACTGTTTGGAGTTCAAAGCCACAGACGTCACTTCCAAGAAAATACATCACGCACTAAGTTTTGTTTAGACATAAATCTCTCTTGTTAAAATAAAAGAAAGCTCTCTTCTGAGGACTTGACACACACAGCACTTACAAGTGACGCTTCTCTTTGTCCTTTTTAGGATTTATAAGCTGGGCACCTGATTGGATCTCTCTCTGGGTAAATTAGGGTAGTTAGGCAGGGAAACATTTCTTCTATAATTATATATCTGCATAGTATATCAGCATTTAAACACTGCATTACAAAAGATCTACATATAGAAAATACATTTAAAACTGTCATGTTGTAGTAGATCTTGCATTTTTTTGCAATCCAGATATAAACCCTTTAAAAAACTGTTGATTATGTTTATCCTATCTCCTTCTGCAGTGGCCAGTTAGGAAAATTAGCTCCTGAACTGATCAAGCGATCACTGAGTAGAATGTTGTAGGGTCAGGGTTCTGAATTGTCTATTTTGCTATAATCAAATTGGTGTCATTCTCTAGCTATCTTTTGTTGAAACTTAGTTCCTTTCCATGACAGCATACTCAGGTATGCTCAAGAAAATGTATGCCTCTGTCGTAAGCGATATATGGCAACAGTGTTTGCAACCATGATCGTAACAATGTTATGCATATAGATGTCAATCACAATCCTTTAGAAATGCTAATTGGTGATTTTTAACAGAAATTCACTTTAAAGGAACAGTAAAACCAAAAGATTTTATTACAGTAATGTAAATGTGTTTTTTTTCCTTTTTTTTTCCTTTAGTTAGTAAGTTTACCTTAAATATTTAATGATTTCCATGCCCTTCGTGATACTCAATATTCAAGTCCTATCACGGAGGGCTACCTAGGTGCAAAGCTTGTAATATGCACAAGCATGCGCACATCAGCTGTCTCGTAGTAGAGCGAGAAGAAATTGGGGAGTCATCAAGAAAGGAAGTACAGAAATTCATTTGTAATGTGCAAATGAGCCTCATAAACAGTAAACGGACAGTGAACTTCAAAATTGTTATTTTAAAGATGGCCGCAATTACCTCATTTAAAAATGGCCGCCAACACTTTGCTCTCAGCCATGTATTTCAGTAAACTGCTCACACTAATGTCACTTTGCCCATTTCAAAGATGGCCACTATGACCTCATTTAAAGATGGCTGCCACAACCTTGGATCTATATATTATTTTAAACCACACCAAAGAACTACTAAAAATATAACCTTGCCTATATTATAAATGGCCACCATTATTCTATACTTACTCATTGGTCAAAACCTCACAAACCCATATTTCTGAGGGCGGCAAAATTTGTCACCTCCCCTTGGTTCTAATAGGCTAAACTAGTCTTTCAATACTTCAAAGATACACACGCTATAGTCTTGATAAAGGCCCCTCCAGGCCGAAACACGTAGACAGACCCCCATTCGACATAACAGCCTGACATACGGTGAGCACATTTCCATTTACAAGCTTTGCCCTAGTAGCAGACTTCTGGTTGTATTTCTTGTTTCCTTTGGTCTCCGGATCCAAATTACTCTTGATTCTCTACTACAGATCAGCCTTCAGCATTTGGATTTGTTCAGGACTTTTAGTTCTCTCCATTTGGCATTTTTATATTTTTTATTGTTGCATTTTTTCCCCTAGGTATACAGTGTACAAGATAGAAGCCCCGACCAACAGGAGTTTTGACACTTGTAACTGTGAGCAATCAGCTCCCCAAGCTCCTGTAGGCTGTGACTGACAAGTTGACAGGAGGCCTTAGCATGGCCAGCACTATGGGGGAGCCAGTGCTAGCCACCGGCAGCACAAGCCTGTCAGAATGTGCCAGCACCGCTGCCCTGCAGCAGCAAATAACAGCGCGCTATTGGAAGAAAGTGTACTGGTTCTTTAAAGTCTATGGGGATTTCTGTAGATAAATTATTAGAACAGTTTTTCTAAAGGATTGTGAACACCAAGTGCTGAAGACACATGCACACTACTCAGTATGCTATCAGGGAAAGGATACCAAAAGAACAAGGTATATTCTATAATAAATCTCAACTGGAACCTTTTTTTTATTTGCACGCTCTATCTGAATCATAACAAGTTTAATTTTCACTTGTATGTCCCTTTAAATGAAAGAAAAAGAAGACAAACCACATAATAAAAGTACATTATATAGTTTTTTTGTTTTTTATAGGACTAATTAAACATTTTCTAGCAAATTACATTTTGGATTGAATGATTCTTACAATGCGTTGGGTGCATGAACTACAGTAAAACATACAGACACAACACAGTCATTATTGGCGACAGATCAGTATCAGTAGGATTATATCTGCCCTTGTCTATGACTTTCAACAGGGGCGGAACTACCATTGGTACAGCAGGTGCAGTGGCACCAGGGCCCAAGTGCTGGAGGGGCCCCATAACAGCCAGCTTATACATAGGCGTGTGCAGAATGTGTGAAAATCCTGATTCAGGGGAGACTTTGATTGGTGCAAGTTGCAGATCTGTCTTTCTATTCTCATTATAGAGAGCAGCATGCATATTATTACTATTGCTTTACTACTGAGATACCTTGGGGGAGGGCCCAAACATTTTTTTTGCACCAGGGCCCTCTGTTGAATAGGTCTGCTACTGACTTTCAACACACACACTGCTAGCTCTACAGCCCTCTATGTTTATAACATAGCTGCTCCATAACGTCACATTCTACAGCTCCAAACACTTAGCAACTCATTGTGCAACCAGTCTAATGCTATTTAAATACAAACACACCACACTCACATTCAAGCAAATCACACACGCACAAAGCAAAGGATAAGTTATACAACTGTAATAGCAAACAATTAAAGGGACACTCAAGTCAAATTAAACTTTTACAATTCAGATAGAGCAGCAGTTTTAAGACACTTTCCAATTTACTTCCATTATCAAATTTTGCAGTGTTTATATATTCACGCTTCCTGGGGAACAAGCTCCTACTGAGCATGTGCACAAGCTTACAGGGTATATGTATACTAGTCTGTGATTGGCTGATGTCTGTCACATGATACAGGGAGCTGGAAAATGGGGGGGTAAATTTGTCAGAAAAAAAATCTACTGCTTATTTGAAATTCAGAGCAGATGTTATTGCATTGTCTTTTTACTATGCACTTGTTAATTATACAATTCTACTGCATTGAGTGGTCCTTTAACCCTTTGAGTGCTAGTGATGGCTCTGAGCCATCACAGAGTTTCTCACTCTGATGCTAATGACGGCTCAGAGCCGTCATGAGCACTCTCCCACCTTGAGGGAGATCTGGGGGCTTCCACCCGCTCCTACCTCGGCGATTGTGCCTGTAGAGTGACAAGCATCGCCGGGGCTTCCCGTTTTGTGTGGTGATGTCACGCGTAATAACGTGATGACGTCACCGTGCAACTTTATTTATACTTAACAATGTTAAGTATAGGAGCAGGGGGCATACTGCTTAGAAGCCTGTATCTCAGCCATCTAAGCAGCTACAGACCCACAAGACCCACCATTGGAAAGGTAATCGCCTAACCCTTCAACAGTGTAAGTCTTGGGGGTCTGAATTTTTTTTTTTTAAAAACTTAAAACAATTTTGTTCAAAAAAATTAAAAAAAATTTAAAAAAATTAAAACATTATAGCACCCAGGTGGGAAAGTGCTTAGCACTCAAAGGGTTAATAGCAAACTACCAACAATATAATGAAAGGATGAAGAAATATTACATTCCAAATACACAGTACTATATGAACTTCTTCCCTTTCACTTATTTATATTATTTATATTTCATCAACATTTTGGCCTAATCTTCATTAGTAGCCTGGAGATGCTGAACGTACTCAGCAACATTGTGGTAAAAGGCTAAGAGTTGTACCCACTGGGATGAGGACAAGCCTCAAACAATAATAAATGTAGATACAACGGTATTTGGCTTATGATATTACATCTAGTAACTTTTGTTCTGAATATACAATACAAGAATTATTGTGTGCTGGACTTTTTGATGTTGGCAAGGATTTGTATAGCTCTGATGCATAAGTTGGCTGAACCTTGCAACATCTCAAAGGTGTCAAAACGTCCAGTTTAATATCTATGATATGATGTCAAAATTACATTAAAAGGGCATTCTTAAAGGTAATATTAAACCATTAATGCATGGGATTGAATCCAACACAGTTGCCATACGGTGTTTGGTTCAGTATATTACAGGGGGTTGTGTAGAAATATACCATTTACAATAAAAATCTATTAATAATTTATAATATTTTATACCCCATTGCTTCCCCTTCATTTAGTGATATCCATAATGAGGTAATCACACTTCGCATTTAAGGGGGCACTAAAAGAAAAACTGGACAAACAAAACGAAGGTTATGTACTTGCCTTTCTCTGCGCGTTTTCTCCAGCTTGTCCTTCAGAATCAGGATCTCTTTCTTGAGGGTCAGCTGCTGACTTTCTGCATCTCGTAACTCCTTCTTTAGGTTCTTAATCTCATTTGCATGCAGAGTCTCTCGTTTAGAAATCTCCTCCTCATAGAAGACACTTTTCTTTTCCAGGTCAGCCTTGAATTTGGTGATCTCTTGCTGATGTTCAGAGATGCTGCCCCCAGGAAACCGGCCAACGCTTTTTTGCTAGCAAAATAAAAATACATATTTATTCTAAATACACATCTATATGTTCATGTACACAACAAATTATAAATAAAGTTCTCTACATTTAAAAGATTACAGTAACATTTATAATATTTAAATCTGCCAACACTGAAACAGCTGGTTTACGCGCTTGCTGGTTGAGTAAGAAAACATCAGTTTAAAGTGGACGAAAGCTAAATATGATCACACAAACTCTTGTCATGTGCAATCTATAATCAGAACTTGCAGAATAAACGGTAGTCAGTTTCTAAATGGACTATATAGCTACAGTGTTTTTAGTAAGTTTCCCATATAATATTACTACTTCCTCCTCTTTTTTTAAAAAAGCAACAAAAAGGCTGTATTTTACGTCCCTTACAAATGACTTCTTTAACATGTAAAGCCTAATACCCAAAAGAAGAGGTAATATAAGAAATACAAATTATTCAGCATTGAATATAGTTCTGTCTCTATTACTTGTCACACCTGCTATGTACATTACAGCAACAACAATTATGGAGTAATAAAACAATAACAAATGGTGTTTAATGAAACATATTTCAGATTTAAAGTAAAATAGAGAATCAACAGAGAGAATCTAATATACACATTTTTGCCAAAAAAATAATAAATTTATTGATGGCTCAAGAGGCCTGAAATTTACTTTCAGCTTCTTGCTTGGCGTACAAACTAAAAAATTCCCTTGCAGAAGCTCTTGTCAGTGGAAAGGGTTGAAAGAAACTACGTCAAGCATACTCGACTAATAAAAAACATGTTTTATTATTTCCTGTTATGCAAAAAGAAGACTTAAAACATTAATAGGAAGCTGTAATACCGGCGCTATGAAAATCCCACACAAAAACGTCATTTTTTTTAGTGCGGAATCTTCTTATTAATTGTTCAAATCAGCCAATAGGATATCAGTAGCTCTCATCCTACTGAAATTAGGTTTAATGTGTTGTGGGGGGTTGGCAGATTAGGGGTTAATATGTTATTTAAGTTAATTGCGTTGGTGGTGGATGGCGGTTTAGGGGTTAATAAATTATTTAATGTGTGATTATGGCGGTTTAGGGGTTAATAAATGTATTAGGTAGTTTGCGATATTGGGGTTGGTGGATTTAGGGGTTAATAATTTTATTATGTAGTTTATTTTCTTCCTAATACTTCGTACGGGCAGTTATTTTTTTTTTCTTCTTAATACTTCTTACGGGGGGGTTAGTTTTATTTTTTAATACTTATTGCTTGCGGTTAGGCTTTTATTTTGTTAATACTTATTGCGGGCGGTTAGTTTTTTTTTTTTTTTTTTTTAATGCTCCGTTTCCCTTCGCTGCATCCAGGTGAATTCTTTCGGCTGCTGCGCGCAACCAACATTCTTTTGGCTGCCTCGCGCAGCCAACATTCCTTTGAGGATGCGTGCGCAACTGGCGACGGGCGCGTTACAAATGCGATTATAGTATAGATAATTTTGTTTATTATTTTTTGTAATCGAGTTTTTGAATTTTTTTGTAGCGTTAGTTTTTTTTTAAATTTGTAATTTGGATTTTTTAATTGGTAGTTTTTTTATTTTATTAGAATAGTTATGTTAGGTTAATTTATAGTTTAAATTTAGGATTTTTTTTATTTCACAGGTAAGTTTTTATTTATTTTAAGATAGTTATATTGTAATTTTAATTTAAAGTTAGGAATGTGTTAGGTTTAGGGGTTAATAGTTTAATTTAGTGTTTTGCGATGTGGGGGGGGGGGGCTGGCGGTTTAGGGGTTAATAGGTTTATTTAGTAGTGGTGATATGGGAGGCCAGAGGTTTAGGGGTTAATCATTTTATTTAGTGGTGGCTGGCGATGTTAGGTAGCAGCGGTTTAGGGGTTAATAAATTTTATTAGTGTCGCGATGTCGGGAGCGGCGGATTAGGGGCTAACTTTATTTAGGTCTCGGTGATGTCGGGGCGGCGGATTAGGAGTGTTTCGACTTGGGGTTTATGTTAGGGTGTTAGGTTTAAACGTAACTTTTTTCCCCCTTAGACATCAATAGGGTTGCGTTACGGAGATTTTTCATTCCGTACTTCAGGTTTTTTTCTAACACTCTCTCCCCATTGAGGTCAATGGGGCAAAGCGTGCACGAGCACATCAAATCAGCCCGTGGATTTTGTGCAGTATGGAGCTTAACGCACTATAACGCACAGTACAAGGAGGCTTTTCAGTAACTCGTAATGGCAGCGCTATGGAGAGTGAAATAACGCAACTTTTTTGGCGTTAGTTTTGCACACTGTTTAGCGCAAAACTCGTAATCTAGGCGTCTAGCAGCAACAAATGTCCACAGCACTTATGGATTCTTATAATCATTATTCCAAAACCATAGAAAAAGCGACGTTTCGAGTCATCATGATGAATAAGAGTCTGCTGACTCGAAACGTCGCTTTTTCTATGGTTTTGGAATAAAGATTATAAGAATCCATAAGTGATGTGGACATTTGTTGCTGCTGTATGTGAATTGGGGGAATAGGCAGATTCCCAGTTTTCACGAGCACTTACTCCAGAAGTTGCTGTTTTCAGTGTGTATTGGATGTAATCTAGGCGTCTGTGAGATGATGAAATTTTGAGGTAAAAATGTCTTCCTTTTTTACATAGAGATGTTCAAGTGATATTTTCTTGTCAGCTTTTTAGTTATACTTCATCACTTTCAAGTAATATAGCATATGGTTATCATGTCCCTTTAAGAGTTTCCAGTAAGAGAAATGTCCTTGCTGTGAGGGGGTTTTCTAGCCTCAACATACATTTTATTGCATTCTTTCCTTACTACTGTATTTAAAATCCTTCTTTAAATAGCCTATAATTGAGCATTTTCTTACCCTGTCTGTTACGGCTTATAATTCAAATTAAACGTGCATTCTTTACTCAGAGTCTCAGAGCAATGTGGAAATATTTTGTTTTACTTAACTAAAGCCAGGCACACCGCCAGGACCTGTCAATGCATAGAAAATAATAAGGTCAACCATAAGGGAACAAATGAGCTCACAGCATTTTTAGAACTAGTGTATTTATTTACAGAAAACTAAATATACAACTATATTGGCACATGAAAGATTGAAAATCCCTCTACTGTGAAAGTCAAAATAACAACTTTTGACATTTACTTCTATTATCTATTTTACTTAATTCTCTTTGAACCCTTTGTTAAAAAGCTAATCTGGGAAGGCTCAGGAGCAACAATGCACTAATGGGATCTAGCTGCTGATTGGTGACTGCACATATATGCCACTTGTTATTGGCTCACCTGATGTGTTCGGCTCAGGATCAATAATGCATTTCTGCTCTTTAAACAAAGGATATCAAGAGAATGAAGCAAAGTTGGTAATAGAAGTAAAGTGCAAAGTTGTTTAAAATTGTATGCTTTATTTGAAACATGAAATACATTTCCTTCGTAAGATAGGGAGAATCCACAGCTTCATTCCTTACAGTTGGGAAATACAACAACTGGCCACCAGTAGGAGGCAAAAACACCCTAGCCAAAGGCTTAAATATCCCTCCCACTTCCTCATTACCCCAGTCATTCTTTGCCTTTTGTCACGTTAGGAGGTGCCAGAGAAGTGTCAGAAGATTCACAGAGTCCCGAAAAAGGGTATCTGTCCTTTGAGATAGGCCTGGAGTTTTAAGAAGTCATGTCAACCTCTAAGTGAGAGTATTGATGAAAGTTAAGAGTCTGGAGATGCAGGGAAAGTTTTTCTGCGAAACCATCCAGAGTACTGCTAACAGCTCCTAATAAATCAGTGTTAATGAGTTTCACTGCCTACTTTCTTTCCCTCAAGTCCATGTCAGGAGTGCTGCTATAAGACTGTCACACAAGAGAGGCTGTGTTCTGTTCCACAGCATGGATCCTGGAGGTAAGATAGTTTACATGTGGCTCCTTTATTCCTTGATAGGATCCAGGGTTAATATCCTCTGAAGGGGTTTATTGAACAGTTGGGGTTAATTAATCAGTGTATTAATTATTTACATGCTGCTTTGTGTGATTTTTTCCTGGGCTGATAGACTGTGTGTTTTTGGCTGGAACATATTTTCTAACAGACCAGAGACATTGCAAGCTAACTTCGGCATGTCTTGCCCTCCGGACCTCCTTAAGTCCCTCTGTGGCTCAGTGTATGGAGGTGATTGATCTCATGGTGTCCTGCATGGACATCATTCCTTTTGCCAGGTTCCGTCTCAGACCTTTACAACTGTGCATGCTGAGGCAGTGGAACGGCGATCATTCAGATCTGTCTCAACAGATTGTATTAGACAGCCGGTCGAGAGATTCGCTCTCTTGGTGGCTCTGTCCAGATCATTTGTCCCGAGGGACATGCTTCTTAAGACCATCCAGGGAGATTGTGACTATGGACGCAAGCCTATCCGGATGGGGAGCTGTTTGGGGTGCCAGGAAGGCACAGGGGTTGTGGACTCAGGAGGAGTCCTCCCTCCCGATCAATATTTTGGAACTACGGGCAATCTTCAAGGCCTTGAAGGCTTGGCCACTTCTGGGTTACATCAACCATCAGGGGGGAACGAGAAGTTCCTTGGCGATGAAGGAAGTATCTCAGATTCTGTAGTGGGCGGAGGCCCACAGCTGTTCGCTGTCAGCAATCCACATTCCGGGTGTGGACAACTGGGAGGCGGATTTTCTCAGCAGGCTATCCTTCCAGGAAAATGGTGTCTCCATCCCGAGGTGTTTGCAGATAGATCTCATGGCATCCTGTCTCAATACCAAGCTATCCAGATATGGGTTGAGGTCAAGAGATCCACAAGCAGATCTAATAGATGCACTAGCAGTGCCCTGGAGGTTCAAACTCATATATATTTTTCCTTCATTACCTCTTCTTCCTCGAGTGGTGGCCTGCATCAAGCAGGAGCGGGTATCAGTAATCTTGATTGCTCCATCATTGCCGCGAAGGACGTGGTTTGCGGATCTAGTAGGGATGTACTCATCTCTTCCGTGGAAGTTACCTTGTCACAGAGACCTGCTGATACAAGGTCCATTTGTTCACCAAAAGCTAGATTCTCTGAGGCTGACTGCATGGAGATTGAACGCTTAGTCTTAGCCAAGAGAAGTTTCTCTGAGAGTGTCATTGATACTCTTATTCAAGCTAGTAAACCAGTTACTCTGCATATCTACCACAAGGTATGGAGGACCTACTTATTCTGGTGTGAAGAGCGTGTTTTTTCCTGGCACAGAATCTTCTCTTCTCTCTCTAGGATGGGCTGGAGAAGGGCCTTTCTGCTAGTTTCCTGAGGGGACAGATTTTGGCCCTGTCGGTTTTATTGCACAAGAGACCGGCTGAGCTTCCAGACGTGCAGTCCTTTGTTAAGGCTGCGATTAGGATCAAACCTGTGTTTAGATCTGGGGCTCCTCCTTGGAGCCTAAATCTTGTTCTTTGTGTTTTGCAGCAGGTTCCATTTGAGTCTCTGCATTCTGTTGACATTAAATTGTTATCTTAGAAGGTTCTATTTTTATTGGCCATTGCCTCTGCACGCAGAGTTTCTGAGATCTCTGCTTTGCAATGTGAGCCCCCTTATCTGATTTTTCATGCAGATAAGGCAGTTTTACACACTAAATTAGGTTTTCTTCCTAAGGTTGTGTCAGATCGCAACATCAATCAGGAGATTGTGGTTCCTTCCTTGTGTCCTAATCCTTCTTCATCGAAGAATCGCGTACTTCACAATTTGGATGTGGTTTGCACCATGAAGTTCTATATTCAGGCTACTAAAGAGTTTAGACAATCTTCCTCTTTGTTTGTTGTCTATTCGGGGTAGCATAAGGGGCAGAGGGCTACTTTGACTTCCCTATCTTTTTGGTTAAGGAGTGTCATCTGCTTAGCTTACGAGACAGTGGGACATCGTCCTCCTGAGAGGATTATGGCTCATTCCATTAGAGCAGTGGCTTCCTCTTGGGCTTTTAAGAACAAGGCCTCCATGGATAAGAATTGTAAGGCGGCTTTCCTGGTCCTCCTTACATACTTTTTCAAAATTTTACAAGTTTGATGTTTTTATTTCGGGTGAAGCAGCTTTCGTGAAAAAAGTTTTGCAGGCTGTGGTACCCTCAGAATAGGGTCCGCATCTTCCTTTTTGTTCCCTCCTGTTATTCATTCAGTGTCCTCTGGAGCTTGGGTATAGTTTCCCCAACAGTAAGGAATAAAGCCGTGGACTCTCCCTATCTTAGGAAGGAAAACATAATTTAAGCTTACCAGATAAATTCCTTTCCTTCCAGATAGGGAGAGTCCACGGCCCCCCATCCGTTTTTTTCTTGTCCATGGGTTGTCCCCTATTATTTATTTTATTCTTCTGGCACCATTTATACCCTTATGTTTCTCCTACTTTCACTTGTTCCCTTGGCAGAATGACTGGGGTAATGAGGAAGTGGGAGGGATAGTTAAAGGGACATGAAACCCAAAAAATTTCTTTCATGATTCAGATAGAGAATCCAATTTTAAACAACTTTCTAATTTACTTCTATTATCTAATCTGTTTCATTCTCTTGATATCATTTGTTGAAGGAGCAGCTATGCACTACTGGTTTCTAACTGAATATATGGGCGAGCCAATCACAATCAATATATATATGCAGCCACCAATCAACAGCTAGGACCTAGGTTCTCTGTTGCTCCTGAGCTTGTCTAGATAAACCTTTCAGCAAAGAATAACAAGAGAAGGAAGCAAATGAAATAATAGAAGTAAATTGTAAAGTTGTTTAAAATTGTATTCTCTATCTGAATCTTGAAATAATTTTTTGGGGTTTCATGTCCCTTTAAGCCTTTGGCTGGGGTGTCTTTGCCTCCTCCTGGTGGCCAGGTGTTGTATTTCCTAACAGTAAGGAATGAAGCCGTGGACTCTCCCTATCCGGAAGGAAAGGAATTTATCTCGTAAGCATAAATTATGTTTATTGGGGTTTCATGTCTCTTTAAGGAAACAAGACTTTAAGAGGCCTATTTATTAAAGGTCTGTCGGACCTGATCCGACAGAACTCGCTGAATGCAGAGAGCAATACGCTCTCCGTATTCAGCATTGCACCAGCAGCTCTTGTGAGCTGCTGGTGCAACGCCGCCCCCTGCAGATTCACGCAGGGGGGTGTCAATCAACTCGATTGTACTAGATCGGGTTGAATTGTGAGCAGGCGGACAGGGTTACGGAGCAGCGGTCTTTAGACCGCTGCTTTATAACTGCTGTTTCTGGCGAGTCTGCAGGCTCGCCAGAAACACAGGCCCTCAAGCTCCATTCGGAGCTTGATAAATGGGCCTCTAAGTTTGTAGATATCTTCCCTAGAAAATACTAAAACGCTACTATCCACAGAAACTTTTCTGGTGAGGACGCAAAAAATAAAACAGTTTGGTGACGTAATAGGAGAGATTTGCTTGTTGTGCCTGCCCTTTAAAAAGGTGGTTCATTTTAGTAAAAAACAGGTCTTCAATTATCAAGCTGTATGGGGCTTATGTGTGTATAGTATATTTGGCATATCAGTCAGTGCTACGCATATGTATAGCATCTTGTGTTTTTGTATGGTTTTTATGTATTTATAGTTAATAGTATATTTGGTACATCAGTCAGTGCTACGCATATGTATAGCATCTTGTGTTTTTGTATGGTTTTTATGTATTTATAGTGTATAGTATATTTGGTACATCAGTCTGTGCTACGCATATGTATGGCATCTTGTGTTTTTGTATGGTTTTTATGTATTTATAGTTAATAGTATATTTGGTACATCAGTCAGTGCTACGCATATGTATAGCATCTTGTGTTTTTGTATGGTTTTTATGTATTTATAGTGTATAGTATATTTGGCATATCAGTCAGTGCTACGCATATGTATAGCATCTTGCGTTTTTGTATGGTTTTTATGTATTTATAGTTAATAGTATATTTGGTACATCAGTCAGTGCTACGCATATGTATAGCATCTTGTGTTTTTGTATGGTTTTTATGTATTTATAGTGTATAGTATATTTGGTACATCAGTCTGTGCTACGCATATGTATGGCTTCTTGTGTTTTTGTATGGTTTTTATGTATTTATAGTGTACAGTATATTTGGTACATCAGTCTGTGCTACGCATATGTATGGCATCTTGTGTTTTTGTATGGTTTTTATGTATTTATAGTGTACAGTATATTTGGTACATCAGTCTGTGCTACGCATATGTATGGCATCTTGTGTTTTTGTATGGGGCGTAAGTATGTATAGTGTATAGTATATTTGGTATATCAGTCTGTGCTACACATATGTATGGCATCTTGTGCTTTTGTATGGTGCTTAGGTATGTATAGTGTACAGTATACTTGGCTTATCAGTCTGTGCTACACATATGTATGGCATCTTGTGCTTTTGTATGGTGCTTAGGTATGTATAGTGTACAGTATACTTGGCTTATCAGTCTGTGCTACACATATGTATGGCATCTTGTGCTTTTGTATGGTGCTTAGGTATGTATAGTGTACAGTATACTTGGCTTATCAGTCTGTGCTACACATATGTATGGCATCTTGTGCTTTTGTATGGTGCTAAGGTATGTATAGTGTACAGTATACTTGGCTTATCAGTCTGTGCTACACATATGTATGGCATCTTGTGCTTTTGTATGGTGCCTAGGTATGTATAGTGTACAGTATACTTGGCTTATCAGTCTGTGCTACACATATGTATGGCATCTTGTGCTTTTGTATGGTGCTTAGGTATGTATAGTGTACAGTATACTTGGCTTATCAGTCTGTGCTACACATATGTATGGCATCTTGTGCTTTTGTATGGTGCTTATGTATGTATAGGGTACAGTATATTTGGCTTATCAGTCTGTGCTACACATATGTATGGCATCTTGTGCTTTTGTATGGTGCTTAGGTATGTATAGTGTACAGTATACTTGGCTTATCAGTCTGTGCTACACATATGTATGGCATCTTGTGCTTTTGTATGGTGCTTAGGTATGTATAGTGTACAGTATACTTGGCTTATCAGTCTGTGCTACACATATGTATGGCATCTTGTGCTTTTGTATGGTGCTTAGGTATGTATAGTGTACAGTATACTTGGCTTATCAGTCTGTGCTACACATATGTATGGCATCTTGTGCTTTTGTATGGTGCTTATGTATGTATAGTGTACAGTATACTTGGCTTATCAGTCTGTGCTACACATATGTATGGCATATTGTGCTTTTGTATGGTGCTTATGTATGTATAGGGTACAGTATATTTGGCATATCAATCAGTGCTACATATATGTATATGTATAGTATCAGGGATTATGTATGAAATGCATTGATAGTAATCATCAGGACCTGAATAACCTCTCTGCGACTGCTTGATGTGAAGGTCACCTAACCAGTACTTACTTTTAGCCCCTCCAATTCGCTCTCCAGTTGTTTGGCATATTGCTCGCTTCTCTCACGTAGTTTTCTGTCCTTAGATGCTTCTGCTGTTGCAGCTTCGGCCTGAGATTCAAGCTAAAACAATAAATAAACAAACCATGTATTTGCTAGTAATTGGGATATAAAACACCAAAATAACAAACACAAAAACTCAAAACCACTACACAAGGTAAGAACTCAGTGTTCCAGGATGGCTTGGGGTACAGTGTTTGAACAGCCAATGAAAGGCTGCAGCTTGTGAGGTTTCTGTGCGGACTTTCAAATTAAGGTAAATAGAAATAAACTTTGACTGAGATCAGATTTAAAGGGACACTCAAGTCAAAATAAACTTTTATGATTCAGATAAAGCAGCAGTTTTGGGACACTTTACAATTTACTTCCATTATCAAATATTGCACATTCTTTTTATATTCACGCTTTCTGTGGAACACAATCCTACTGAACATGTGTACAAGCTCACAGGGTATACGTATACTAGTCTGTGATTCAGAGTAAGCATTATTGCATTGTCTTTTTATTATGTACGTGTTAATGATGTCATTCTACTGCATTGAGTGGTCCTTTAAGTAAGATGCCTGGTACAGCTGGGTTTAAGCACACAAAGTATTTGCATAAAACTGTGTATACAAATGTTCTAATTACAAAGGCAGAAGTTTATTTCTACAAATGTTACTCTTAGACTAGCCAGCTGTGTGTGTGTGAATCTTGAAACAAATACTTTTGCAGGTTATACTGATTATTTAATACTTAAAAGGACAGTCTACACCTTATTCATCTTAAAGTCTATACCTAAGATTAAGCTGCAAATAGCCTCCTGCACCCTTTGTATATCATCCAGCAGGAACAGTAAAAAGTTATTTTAAAAACATAATTTATGCTTACCTGATAAATTTATTTCTCTTGTAGTGTATCCAGTCCACGGATCATCCATTACTTATGGGATATTAACTCCTCCCCAACAGGAAGTGCAAGAGGATTCACCCAGCAGAGCTGCTATATAGCTCCTCCCCTAACTGCCATTACCAGTCATTCGACCGAAAACATGCAGAGAAAGGAAAACCATAGGGTACAGTGGTGACTGTAGTTTAATGGAAAAATTACCTGCCTTAAAGTGACAGGGCGGGCCGTGGACTGGATACACTACAAGAGAAATAAATTGATCAGGTAAGCATAAATTATGTTTTATCTTGTTAAGTGTATCCAGTCCACGGATCATCCATTACTTATGGGATACCAATACCAAAGCTAAAGTACACGGATGACGGGAGGGACAGGCAGGCTCTTTATACGGAAGGAACCACTGCCTGAAGAACCTTTCTCCCAAAAACAGCCTCCGAAGAAGCAAAAGTGTCAAATTTGTAAAATTTGGAAAAAGTATGAAGAGAAGACCAAGTTGCAGCCTTGCAAATCTGTTCAACAGAAGCCTCATTCTTAAAGGCCCAAGTGGAAGCCACAGCTCTAGTAGAATGTGCTGTAATTCTTTCAGGAGGCTGCTGTCCAGCAGTCTCATAGGCTAACCGTATTATGCTACGAAGCCAAAAGGAGAGAGAGGTAGCCGAAGCTTTTTGACCTCTCCTCTGACCAGAATAAACGACAAACAGGGAAGACGTTTGTCGAAAATCCTTAGTTGCCTGTAGATAAAATTTCAGGGCACGGACTACATCTAGATTGTGTAGCAGACGTTCCTTTTTCGAAGAAGGATTAGGACACAAAGATGGAACCACAATCTCTTGATTGATATTCCTGTTAGTGACCACCTTAGGTAGGAACCCAGGTTTAGTACGCAGAATTACCTTGTCTGAATGAAAAATCAGATAAGGAGAATCACAATGTAAGGCAGATAACTCAGAGACTCTTCGAGCCGAGGAAATCGCCATTAAAAACAGAACTTTCCAAGATAACAACTTGATATCAATGGAATGAAGGGGTTCAAACGGAACCCCCTGTAAAACATTAAGAACTAAGTTCAAACTCCATGGTGGAGCAACAGTTTTAAACACAGGCTTGATCCTAGCTAAAGCCTGACAAAAAGCTTGAACGTCCGGAACTTCTGACAGACGTTTGTGTAAAAGAATGGACAGAGCTGAAATCTGTCCCTTTAAGGAACTAGCGGATAAACCCTTTTCTAAACCTTCTTGTAGAAAAGACAATATCCTCGGAATCCTAACCTTACTCCATGAGTAACTCTTGGATTCGCACCAATATAAGTATTTGCGCCATATCTTATGGTAAATCTTTCTGGTAACAGGCTTCCTAGCCTGTATTAAGGTATCAATAACTGACTCAGAAAAACCACGTTTTGATAAAATCAAGCGTTCAATTTCCAAGCAGTCAGCTTCAGAGAAATTAGATTTTGATGTTTGAAGGGACCCTGGATCAGAAGGTCCTGTTTCAGAGGTAGCGACCAAGGTGGACAGGATGACATGTCCACTAGATCTGCATACCAAGTCCTGCGTGGCCATGCAGGCGCTATTAGAATCACTGATGCTCTCTCCTGTTTGATTCTGGCAATCAATCGAGGAAGCATCGGGAAGGGTGGAAACACATAAGCCATCCCGAAGGTCCAAGGTGCTGTCAAAGCATCTATCAGAACCGCTCCCGGATCCCTGGATCTGGACCCGTAACGAGGAAGCTTGGCGTTCTGTCGAGACGCCATGAGATCTATCTCTGGTTTGCCCCAACGTCGAAGTATTTGGGCAAAGACCTCCGGATGAAGTTCCCACTCCCCCGGATGAAAAGTCTGACGACTTAAGAAATCCGCCTCCCAGTTCTCCACTCCCGGGATGTGGATTGCTGACAGGTGGCAAGAGTGAGACTCTGCCCAGCGAATTATCTTTGATACTTCCATCATTGCTAGGGAGCTTCTTGTCCCTCCCTGATGGTTGATGTAAGCTACAGTCGTGATGTTGTCCGACTGAAACCTGATGAACCCCCGAGTTGTTAACTGGGGCCAAGCCAGAAGGGCATTGAGAACTGCTCTCAATTCCAGAATGTTTATTGGTAGGAGACTCTCCTCCTGATTCCATTGTCCCTGAGCCTTCAGAGAATTCCAGACAGCGCCCCAACCTAGTAGGCTGGCGTCTGTTGTTACAATTGTCCAGTCCGGCCTGCTGAATGGCATCCCCCTGGACAGATGTGGCCGAGAAAGCCACCATAGAAGAGAATTTCTAGTCTTTTGATCCAGATTCAGAGTAGGGGACAAGTCTGAGTAATCCCCATTCCACTGACTTAGCATGCACAATTGCAGCGGTCTGAGATGTAGACGTGCAAAGGGTACTATGTCCATTGCTGCTACCATTAAGCCGATCACCTCCATGCATTGAGCTACTGACGGGTGTTGAATGGAATGAAGGACACGGCATGCATTTTGAAGCTTTGTTAACCTGTCTTCTGTCAGGTAAATCTTCATTTCTAAAGAATCTATAAGAGTCCCCAAGAAGGGAACTCTTGTGAGTGGAAAGAGAGAACTCTTCTTTTCGTTCACCTTCCATCCATGCGACCTT
The DNA here is from genome assembly GCF_027579735.1 of Bombina bombina. Lineage (NCBI taxonomy): Eukaryota > Metazoa > Chordata > Amphibia > Anura > Bombinatoridae > Bombina > Bombina bombina. Next base: position 1,164,724,470 of record NC_069502.1, read on the forward strand.
AGAAATGCCAGTACTAACTCTGTATGAGACTTGGCAGTTTGAAAGCTTGAAGCTTGTATCAGAATGTCGTCTAGGTACGGAGCTACCGCAATTCCTCGCGGTCTTAGTACCGCCAGAAGAGCACCCAGAACCTTTGTGAAGATTCTCGGAGCCGTAGCCAATCCGAATGGAAGAGCTACAAACTGGTAATGCCTGTCTAGAAAGGCAAACCTTAGATACCGGTAATGATCTTTGTAAATCGGTATGTGAAGGTAAGCATCCTTTAAATCCACTGTGGTCATGTACTGACCCTTTTGGATCATGGGTAAAATTGTCCGAATAGTTTCCATTTTGAACGATGGAACTCTTAGGAATTTGTTTAGGATCTTTAAATCCAAGATTGGCCTGAAAGTTCCCTCTTTTTTGGGAACCACAAACAGATTTGAGTAAAACCCTTGTCCTTGTTCCGACCGCGGAACCGGATGGATCACTCCCATTAATAAAAGATCTTGTACGCAGCGTAGAAACGCCTCTTTCTTTATTTGGTTTGTTGACAACCTTGACAGATGAAATCTCCCTCTTGGGGGAGAGAATTTGAAGTCTAGAAGGTATCCCTGAGATATGATCTCTAACGCCCAGGGATCCTGGACATCTCTTGCCCAAGCCTGGGCGAAGAGAGAAAGTCTGCCCCCCACTAGATCCGTTCCCGGATCGGGGGCCCTCGATTCATGCTGTCTTAGGGGCAGCAGCAGGTTTCCTGGCCTGCTTGCCCTTGTTCCAGGACTGGTTAGGTCTCCAGCCTTGTCTGTAGCGAGCAACAGCTCCTTCCTGTTTTGGTGCAGAGGAAGTTGATGCTGCTCCTGCTTTGAAATTACGAAAGGAACGAAAATTAGACTGTCTAGCCTTAGGTTTGGCTCTGTCTTGAGGCAGGGCATGGCCTTTACCTCCTGTAATGTCAGCGATAATTTCTTTCAACCCGGGCCCGAATAAGGTCTGCCCTTTGAAAGGTATATTAAGCAATTTAGATTTAGAAGTAACGTCAGCTGACCAGGATTTTACCCACAGTGCTCTGCGTGCCTGAATGGCGAATCCGGAATTCTTAGCCGTAAGTTTAGTTAAATGTACTACGGCATCTGAAATAAATGAGTTAGCTAACTTAAGGGCTTTAAGCTTGTGTGTAATCTCATCTAATGGAGCTGATTCAAGTGTCTCTTCCAGAGACTCAAACCAAAATGCTGCTGCAGCCGTGACAGGCGCAATGCATGCAAGAGGTTGCAATATAAAACCTTGTTGAACAAACATTTTCTTAAGGTAACCCTCTAACTTTTTATCCATTGGATCTGAAAAGGCACAGCTATCCTCCACCGGGATAGTGGTACGCTTAGCTAAAGTAGAAACTGCTCCCTCCACCTTAGGGACCGTTTGCCATAAGTCCCGTGTGGTGGCGTCTATTGGAAACATCTTTCTAAATATCGGAGGGGGTGAGAACGGCACACCAGGTCTATCCCACTCCTTAGTAACAATTTCAGTAAGTCTCTTAGGTATAGGAAAAACGTCAGTACTCGCCGGTACCGCAAAATATTTATCCAACCTACACATTTTCTCTGGTATTGCAACTGTGTTACAATCATTCAGAGCCGCTAACACCTCCCCTAGTAATACACGGAGGTTTTCCAGCTTAAATTTAAAATTTGAAATATCTGAATCCAGTTTGTTTGGATCAGAACCGTCACCCGCAGAATGAAGCTCTCCGTCCTCATGTTCTGCAAATTGTGACGCAGTGTCTGACATGGCCCTAATATTATCAGCGCACTCTGTTCTCACCCCAGAGTGATCACGCTTACCTCTTAGTTCTGGTAATTTAGCCAAAACTTCAGTCATAACAGTAGCCATATCCTGTAATGTGATTTGTAATGGCCGCCCAGATGTACTCGGCGCTACAATATCACGCACCTCCCGAGCGGGAGATGCAGGTACTGACACGTGAGGCGAGTTAGTCGGCATAACTCTCCCCTCGTTGTTTGGTGAAATATGTTCAATTTGTACAGATTGACTTTTATTTAAAGTAGCATCAATACAGTTAGTACATAAATTTATATTGGGCTCCACTTTGGCTTTAGCACATATAGCACAGATATCTTCCTCTGAATCAGACATGTTTAACACACTAGCAAATAAACTAGCAACTTGGAAATACTTTTCAAGTAATTTACTATAATATGAAAACGTACTGTGCCTATAAGAAGCACAGAAAAAGTTATGACAGTTGAAAATTAATAAACTGAAAAGTTATAGCATCAAATCTTTGTAAAAAACACAATTTTAGCAAAGGATTGCTCCCATTAGCAAAGGATAACTAACCTGATAGCAGAAAAAAAAAAAAAAATACAGAAATAAACTTTTTTTTTTATCACAGTCAACTACAATCTCACAGCTCTGCTGTGAGTGATTACCTCCCTCAAAACAAGTTTTGAAGACCCCTGAGTTCTGTAGAGATGAACCGGATCATGCAGGGAAGACAATAAACTTCTGACTGAATTTTTTGATGCGTAGCAAAAGCACCAAAAAAGGCCCCTCCCCCTCACACATAACAGTGAGAGAGATCAGTAAACTGTCATAAATTAAATAAAACGACTGCCAAGTGGAAAAAAATAGTGCCCAAAACATTTTTTCACCCAGTACCTCAGAAAATTAAACGATTTTACATGCCAGCAAAAAACGTTTAACATTAATAAATTGAGTGTTATTAAAAAGCCTGTTGCTAGTCCCTGCAAATTAGGCTAAAGTTTTATGCATACAGTATAATTCCAGTGAAGTGCCATTCCCCAGAATACTGAAGTGTAAAATATACATACATGACAGCCTGATACCAGTTGCTGCTACTGCATTTAAGGCTGAGTTTACATTATATCGGTATGGCAGAATTTTCTCATCAATTCCATTGTCAGAAAATAATAAGCTGCTACATACCTCTTTGCAGATTAATCTGCCCGCTGTCCCCTGATCTGAAGTTTACCTCTCCTCAGATGGCCGAGAAACAGCAATATGATCTTAACTACTCCGGCTAAAATCATAGAAAAACTCAGGTAGATTCTTCTTCAAATTCTACCAGAGAAGGAATAACACACTCCGGTGCTATTATAAAATAACAAACTTTTGATTGAAGGTATGAAACTAAGTATAATCACCACAGTCCTCTCACACATCCTATCTATTCGTTGGGTGCAAGAGAATGACTGGTAATGGCAGTTAGGGGAGGAGCTATATAGCAGCTCTGCTGGGTGAATCCTCTTGCACTTCCTGTTGGGGAGGAGTTAATATCCCATAAGTAATGGATGATCCGTGGACTGGATACACTTAACAAGAGAAATGAATATTATTTCCGGCCACTTTGAAATGGCTGCCAAGCTCCATTTACTGATGACATCATGATCTAGGCTGCATCTAGGCACTATGCTGAATAGTATTGACAGTCTGTTGCATCCAACTAGTGAGCCTTTTGTGATTGGATGCCATATGCAGCCCAGATCGTGATGTCATCAGTGGGCTGAGCTTGGCAACCATTTCAAACTGGCCAGAAACCCTATTCATTTTAAAATAACCTTTTTACTGTTCCTGCTGCATGATATAGAAAGGGTGCAGGAGGCTATTTGCAGCACACTGTCCCTTTATCATCACTGAGCTAGTAGCATGTTCTCCTTAGCAGATAAAGAACTAGTAGAAAAGCAACACACTAAACACATGACCCACCAATCATGCATGTGTGATAGGGCCATGTAATGGTTGTGTTCCATAGGGACTCTATAGACACATGAGGTTGTGGTACCCTGACCCATACAGAGTCACTACACCTTTGGTGTACTCTACTGACCTCCTTTTTGGCTCTTTCTGCTTTTCGCAGTTCTTGGCGTAAGCCTTCTACTTTATGCACGGCAAGCTCCGTTTCCTCCTCCTTTTCGCGAAGTTGCCGCACAAACTTTTGCTTATGAGTGCGCAGCTCGGTCAGACGCTCATTCAGTTCGGTCATTTCCTGCATGGCCTGTTTTCGCTGGCTCTGGGCCTCTTTTAGCTCTTTGGTTTGGGATTTTAACCTCTCACTTGATTCTGCCAATTCCTAAATACAAAGAAATCGACATTACATTTGCGCTCACTTGGTATGTATGATTCTTTTGTATACTAGAGAGGCAGCAACAGAGTAAATGTGCAAACAATAACTGGATTATGTTATGTAATATGGTAAACTCAAGCACGTCTTTATGATTACTGCACAGGACTTTACGTATGAGTTTAACTTCCCCAAACCAATGCAACTATCTGGTATTTTATCACGTAAGGCATTTAAAACTTTTGTAACCCCCATATGATTTTTTTCTTTGTTGCATGCTACAATGTATTACAGTTTTTTTTTTTTTTATAAATCAGATATTCATGAATTGAGACAGAAAGCTATATATTATTATTTGTGAGGTGTGTCACTGTCAACCAATAAAGCAGTGGGAGTTGTGCTTATCAGCCAGTGAGCACTCAGGGTTTGTTACACTTCTTATAAGGTTCCCAATCAAAACAAAACGTTTCATTTAACCATTTGCATTCCAAAAAATAACTAAACTTATTTAAATAGTACTTGTTCATAGGCATGATGGCTTATTTTTGCTGCAGACCTATCAAACTTCCTGTATCTTATGGCATTGTCACATGTTGGAAGTTCTTTCCACTGTCCCTGCAGCAACCCCTACCCAGGGCAAAACCTCCTGCCCCAGCTCTACCCACCAAACACCATGTGAGCACTGCCCATTACCACTCTGTCCCAGAGAGTATATGAAAAATTGTTGCGGAATGAGTTATTGCCTGTTAATGAGTGACCATTTCAGACATATCTCTTGGTTATTCTTGATACGTATGCCACTGCAGTTTGGACTTATATATATATATATATATATATATATATATATGTGTGTGTGTGTAAAGGTATAGATATATATTGTACCAAAAAAATCAGATATATGTAAAAATATGTATTTATGAATAAATAGAACATATTTTTCTATGTGAAGAACATTAGAATGTGAAATATTAATACTTTCATGTCGGCTTAGCTCACTTGAGAAAATGCAATCAGTTTGTGCGCGAGTAGTAGTACAGTATACTGTAAAATTGTTTTTACCTTAAAGGGACATAATACACTCATTTTTTATTTGCATAAATGTTTTGTAGATTATCTATTTATATAGCCTATAAAGTTTTTTTTTAGTTTTTTTTTTATAGTTTTGCTAATTTTTTTTTATAGCATTGCTCTGATTTTCAGACTCATAACCAAGCCCCAAAGTTTTATGAGAATACCGTCGGATACCTACTCCAGCTTGCTCCTATTTTGTGTAAAGGGTCTTTTCATATGCAAAAGAAGAGGGGGGGGGGAGTGTCTTATTTCTCGCTTGCAGTGGGCTTTCCAGCTATCTTTTCAACAGAGCTAAACTGAGAGCTTCTAAGTTAGTTTTTAAACAGTTTTAAACTGGATTTTTATATCAGTATCTGCGCATCTTATTCTTTATTGTAATGTCTATAAGATGTAGTTATATGAAAATTGGTGTATACTGTCCATTTAATGTGTTGTCAATTACTTTTTTTTACCAGCTGCAGAGTATAAAATGTATGAGAATTTACTTTTTAAGGTTTATTTGTGTATATGAATTAGCTGGTTTTGTGTTTTGAAGCCACAACCTAATAAAATGGGTTGAGCTTGTAGGCATAATCATATCTCATTACCTTATCATATTGTGTACATATACCTGCTTCCTTATCTTATATCTGTCCATAAACCAATCACCAATACTTGGAGAGAACAATAAAAAATAAACATTTTATTACCTTATCTCTTCTATATTGCACTGGGAGTGTAATTTCTTCTTCTGGCTGTGTTAACACAGCTTGGCCTTGAGGTCAAAAACTTTCAGGATAGGTGGGGATACCATAGGCTAAATCAACTATTTTAAATTCCATTATAAGGTTAATTGAAAAACTTGTCAATAACTTTATACAATCCAGCAGGTAAAGTTGATGATTGGGAACAAATTTAAGGGGAGAATTTTTTTGAGTAAACTGCCCCCTTTAAGATTTTTTTTAGACTTTTCACACTCCATTTACTTCTATGGGGATTGCATTAACATGGTTGCGGATATTCGGAGTTCGGCTTTCTGTGCGCAAGCAAAAACTTTTTAATTTTTAACTTGTAACATGAGCGCTACCCAACAAGCGCAAAAAGCTTACTTCTAGCGGAGATAGAGCGCGATCGGGAGCAATCTATCCCTGAATCAGTCTCACAGCCTTGCTCGTATAGATCAGGGGTGTCCGGAGTTTAGTAAATTGTGATCTACTTTTTGTAAAATTTGTCAATGAGATCTACTTATTCCAGATTTAAGAAAATTGTGCATGAAGCATGCGCCAAATGTTAATAAAAATCAGGGTGTTCTTGCGTTTTTCACATAAATAGTACACAGGGTTAATGATTTACGATATTAGCAGTTACAAACTCCAAAGCTAATAACAAAATACATCTTTGTGGGACTTTTAACTCTTGTTTGCCTTATGTTTACCAACCCTTTTTGATTTGAATGTTTCATTAATAAAGGGTGCTGGTTGACACTTCATAACCAATCAATGTACTTTGTGCATCTGGGGTGGAATATTAAATAATTTTTTAGCTACATAACATTTTAATAAATTGATTTCTGCACAAGAACATATATATATATATATATATATATATATATATATACACACACACACATACACACTAAAATGAAAGGCACTCACCAGGTCCTAACTGCAGACAAGATTTTACTTTAGTAAAGTTTAATAAAGTAAAATCTTGTCTGCAGTTAAGACCCGGTGAGTGCCTTTCATTTTAGAACTGTGTATATTGGATTTAAAGTACACCCTGGGCAGAAGCTACTGATTGTTGATTACTGATTGTTACTTTGAGTGCTGCACCACCAATGACTCTATATATATATATATGTGTGTGCGTGTTTTGTTTTTTTACCTTGTTAAGTTCGTCCTTTTCCTGCTTCAGCATTTTTACTTGTTTTTCAAAGGCTTTTATTTGTTTAGAAAACTCTTCCATATCTTGCAGCTTTAAATTGGTTTTCTCAAGCTGCTGGTTAAGTTGGCTTCCACCTTAAAAAGAAAATAAACAGAATACATAAAAAATATTAATTGTGTTGTTATTGGATGGAAAATCGCTGGCTTCTGATAAAAATACCAGGGAGTTTCATGTGCAGGAACTCAAAAATTGTAATATTGTAAGGAAAATACAAATGTTTCACTGCCATTTAACACCGTGTTGCCAACAAAGCATAACAAAGTCAAAAGTTTAAATTCAGACAGAGATTGGTAGGTAAAGGCCAAAAAGATATGCGCATGCTTATGTCTTACTTATTACCATTTAAGGGACATAAGTATATGATGCATTTACACATCATCCTCAAGGATGTGACGTCTATTAATTTTAGATCCGTTACCAGTTATTTTTACACACCCTGTTTTACCTTGAAGAGAAATAAACAAAAACATCTTTAAAGGGACAGTCTAGGCCAAAATAAACTTTCATGATTCAGATAAAGCATGTAATTTTAAACAATTTTCCAATTTACTTTAATCACCAATTTTGCTTTGTTCTCTAGGTATTCTTAGTTGAAAGCTTAACCTAGGAGGTTCATATGCTAATTTCTTAGACCTTGAAGGCCACCCCTTTTCAGAATGCATTTGAACAGTTTTTCACCACAAGAGGGTGTTAGTTCATGTATTTCATATAGATAACACTGTGCTTGTGCACGTGAAGTTATCTGGGAGCAGGCACTGATTGGCTAAACTGCAAGTCTGTCAAAAGAACTGAAATAAAGGGGCAGTTTGCAGAGGCTTAGATACAAGATAATCACAGAGGTTAAAAGTATATTAATATAACTGTGTTGGTTATGCAAAACTAGGGAATGGGTAATAAAGGGATTATCTATCTTTTAAAACAATACAAATTCTGATGTAGACTGTCCCTTTAAAGACAAAGAACCCCATCTTTAAAACAGTAGAAGAAAAAAAATACTTATTTTAAACATATAACGAGGCAAAATACCTATAATGGTTTTATGTGCTCTATACTTTTTTTTCTTCAGTACCATGTATAATCTTCAAAGCACCTCCAGTTCAGGTAACACATTATAGTTCCCCACCCAACATTTTCTTATTACATTTTTGGACAAAAAGGATGAGGGAGGAATTCTGAGCAGTATGGTTATGATTGGGAGTTTCTTGGGGGTGGGGTCTTTGTGTGTCAGCGGCAGGTTTCAGAAACTCCTGGGCGGGGCTTGGACATTCCTGGTAGGGTTCAAGCTGTTTAATTAAAAACTTGGACAAAAATAGGGAGAAAAAGCAGCAGGAGGGTTAGAAGGTTTTAGAGTAGAATCCTAAAAATCGTGTAAAATGTGGAATCACTGGGAGCTCTGCTAGTGATAATTACTATTCTAGTACATTATCTACAGATATGATTATAACACTCTAAACTCTTAACAGCATGTTTGTCTTCCCAGCTGCAGACAAGTGGCAGCAGGTTAGTGTATATATTCACATACTACAAATAAAACCAAAACCACATGCTCTCATTGTGGATAACAAAAGTAAAACTATAACCCCATCTTGATGGAGAATAAAACAAAATTCATTTGTTTTTCTAAGGAAAGGGTCATTCTTTGGAAAACAGAGCAGCACTGGATTCTACACATGACTCACATCTGTCCCTACTTTAGGTTTCATAACTTGAGATTATTTGGATTTTAGGATATGACAGGATGTTATAAGGGCTTTCAGGTGAGGTTAAAGGGACACTGAACCCAAATTTTTTTCTTTCATGATTCAAATAGAGCAGCCATTTTAAGCAACTTTCTAATTTACTCCTATTATCAAATTTTCTTCATTCTCTTGCTATCTTTATTTGAAAAGCAAGAATGTAAGTTTAGAAGCCGGCCCATTTTTGGGTCACAACCTGGGTTGTCCTTGCTGATTGGACAGCACCATTAAACAAGTGCTGTCCATTGTACTGAACCAAACATTGGCTGGCTCCTTAGCTTAGATGCCTTATTTTTCAAATAAAGAAAGCAAGAGAACAAAGAAATATTGATAATAGTAGTAAATTAGAAAGTTGCTTAAAAAATGCATGCTTTATCTGAATCATGAAAGAAAAAAATTGGGTTTAGTGTCCCTTTAACTGTTTAGTTCCTATATGTGCTTACAAAGCAAAAAAATTAAATGTACTGAAACCAATAATTTTTTTCTTCTTTATTTGTTAAATACACAAAAATGATTATAATCAAGAACAAGTTCATTAGAAATTCACAATAATATTTACTTGACCATAGCAGATCTATGGCCACATTACGAGTGGAAAGCAAAATTGTGCTTTCACGAGTGCGATATTTGTGCTCCACTCATAATACCAGCGCATGCAAATGTATGCTAGTATTAGAAGTTAAGCGCAATTTCGAATGCGACCTCACGTTCGCATTGCCTGGAAGCTTTGCACTCAGGAGAGGGCGCTTCCATATGCTCCAATGGGAGCCTCGTTCAGATGCTGATAGACACGGCACAGAACCTAGTGCAGCGATGGGGGTAAGTCGAGCAGCATTGGGCAGCAAAGTTTAAATATGTATATGATTATATGCATATAAATGTATGTGTTTATATGTGGAGTTATTTATGAGTCAGCACTGATTGGCTAAAATGCAAGTCTGTCAAAAGAGCTAAAATAAGAGTGCAGTCTGCAGAGGCTTAGATACAAGGTAATCACAGAGGTAAAAAGTGTATTAATATAACCATGTTTTCTGTGCAAAACTGGGGACTGGGTAATAAAGGGATTATCTATCTTTTTAAACAATACAAATTCTTAACTGTGGTGCTTGCCCTAGAGTGGGCAAAACCCATTTTATACACATTCAGCAGATAAACACCACATTGCATTTATACACCACATTCTAAGAACACAACCAAATCAAACTTATTTGCAAAGTTCTGAAGTCTAAAATCTACAAACCAACAAACAGTACTTGAGTTATTCAGTATTAGAAAGCTTTATTATTTTATTATTATTAACGAATATTTGTAGAGCGCCAACATATTCTGCAGCGCTATAAACATAGGTGGTATACAAGGAAACATTTATAGGGATCAAATGGGTAAAGGGCCCTGCCAAGAGTCGCACTGTTGTAGTCAGCTGATGGGTTCTACTGTATTGCATCCACACATGGCTAATAAATGATGCAGAAGGTGAATAACAGATAATACTTGTTTTATTATGAAAGATAGAAGACATGAGTGTGTTTGGAGAGCTGGGAAGGAAAGATCTAATCTTTCTCATATGTGAGATGAACAAATTTAGCAGACACTATGCGAGTAGTTTTCCAAAAACGACTGACTAATAATCATTGTATTTTCTGTCTCAAGAACTCATCACCAAAACCTGCACCCAAAACATCAAAAAAAACTATTTTTTTGGACAGCGTGTCTAAGGTTACCAGTAGAAGGAAAGTTTAGATATAGTTACACTGAGCCAAGATATATTTTCTCTCTGTGTGTGAATTAGTTTTTCTAGTGTTATCGTTCACATACTTGGCACAGTCGGGGATTCCTAAAAGTTTTCTCCTGTGTTACTTAGAGAACAAAAGTATGCCTTTGCCTATTAAAAACATATGCTTGGCGCACTTCTTGCTTTATAGGCAGAAAAAGTACTGACAGACGGCAGGAGGAGCCTCAGACATAGGAAGGGTCTGACAATCTGTAATGCATTGAATAGCAGCAATAAATAATATGCAGTTACAATGACACCTGCCCACAAAGAAGAATTTAGAATCCAGAGGTATCACATCTTTTCATTTATAGTGCAACACACTATTTTTTTTACCCACAGGGTCAGTGAACAAATGGAGGAAATTAAGGGAATTAAAACAAAAATAAATATCTATACTCTACAAATGTCATACAAGCAACCCTTTAGCCAGATACAGTGCACATCATTTTATATTACACAGTAGTTACATAATAATGTAGGATGGAAAAAAGACTCAAATCCATGAAGTTCAACCTCTCACAAACCCCAAAGTGATCATAATGTTCCTCATTGGAACAACAAGCTACTATACTGGAAATACCTGTTATATCCCTGTATATTCTGCTTTGCAAAAAAAATAAAAAATCCAGCCATTTTTTTAAGCATCTACTGAATTTGCTAAAACAACCTCATTAGGCAGAGAATTCCATATTCATACTGTTCTTATTGTAAAGAACCCCTTAAAGGGACATGAAAGCCAATTTTTTTATTTTGTGATTTAGAAAGAGCATGTCATTTTAAACAACTTTCTAATTTACTTCTATTATCTAATTTGCTTCATTCTCTTGATATCACTTGCTAAAAAGCATATCTAGATATTCTCAGTAGCTGCTGATTGGTTGCTGCACCTAGAGGCCTTGTGTGATTGGCTCACACATGTGCATTGCTATTTCTTCAACAAAGGATATCTAAAGAATTGAGCAAATTAGATAATAGAAGTAAATTGGAAAGTTGTTTAAAATTGCATGCCCTATCTAAATCATGAAAGTTTGACTAGACTGTCCCTTTAAGCTGCTGTAGGTGTTTCTGTATATAAGCAAATAGAGACAGATGCTTTCATCTATACCAGTGGTGCCCAAACTGTCTACTGCAGTCTACCTGCCGCACTATTATAACAATTGTTGTTACAAAAGCACAACGAACATGGAATAATAGCATGGCTGGCAAGTGCGGCTGTGATCAATAGCGCAGTCTACCTTAAGGCTTACTGGTCGTATGGGTTGGTAATATCCAAATGATTGCCATTTATTTAATAGAACAGTCAATATTCCTTAAAATTGTATTTAGCATCAAACTCCATTTATGAAAAAAATACACATAAAGACGACTAGTGCATATAGTGAATACACTTCAGTATCCGATACTGGGCAGGGCTCATATGGTGTTTGGTGGGTAGTGCTGGGGCAGGAGGGTTTGCCTTGGGTGGGGGTTGTAAGAGGGACAGTGGACAGACATCCCAACATGTGACAAAGTCACGAGATACAGGAAGGTTGGCGGGTCTGCAGCAAAAAAACAATCATACCTATGAACAAGCACTGTTTAATTAGGTTTAGATATTTTCAATGGCAAAAGGTTAAAGGACCATGAAACCCAAAATATTTTCTTCATAATTCAGTTAGACCATACAACTTTAAACAACCTGAGTTTTTTTCTCCTTGTTAAATTATAAAAAATTGTACACAACACGTACAATATTTATTAGGTATGAAATTAACAATAATGTTCATGCTATTGTTAAAAATTAGCTATTATAACCATTGCTTTTTATGATAGCCCAGAGTAAAGTTTTCCTTTCCTTTCTCTTGTATTAGGTAGCGTGTGGGATCAAAAGTGCGGCAGGGATCTTGTAATAGCGCACCAGCGCACAGCTCATGGGGCTGCCAAATGCATTAACTTTTAATTGCGTGCCTGGGCACTGCTGGTTAGTAGCCCGGCTGTCAAATGCATTTGGGATTCCAATAGCGCACCTTGAAAAGGATAGTGCAACTGTGCTTATTTGTTATTTAATTATTTTTTAAAAAAGGTTTATTACAGCTGCGCTCTTTTCATGGGTGCGTTGGGTGCCAAGTCTCACTTCCGTTTCCTGCACAGTTGCTGCAGCTATATAAGGCTCAGTGCCCTGTGTCCTCCATCACAACAGCTTGTTATCTGGGTGCGTTATATGAAAACTATATCTCTGAACTACTAGATTTGATTTTGGCTTTCCTTTTGACCTCCCTACTGTTTGCTTATTTTGTGCTGCATTGCCTAATCTGTTTTTTTATTTTTTTGGCTCACTCCTTTTCACGATTTGGTACTTCTACTGCTTGATTGGTGCTGACCCGGCCTGTATGACTTTGTTCTTGAATTGCTACTGTAAAAATCACTTTATTGAAATGTGATGCAGCTAAAAATTATTAACATTTCAACCCAGATGCACATTTATTGGTTGTGAAGTGTCAAACAACACCCTTTATTAATGAAAAATTCAAATAAAAAAAGGTTGGTTAAAATAAGGCAAACGTGAGTTAAAAGACCCACAAAAGATGTGTTTTGTCCATAGCTTTAGAGTTTGTAACAGCTAATGTGGGGACCCGTTAACCCTGTGCAATATTTATGTAAAAAACACAAGAACACCCTGATTTTTATTAACATTTGGCTCATGCACAATTTTCTTAAATCTTGAATAAGTAGATCTCAGTGACAAATTTTACAAAAAGTAAATCACAATTCATTAAAGTCCGGGCACCCCTGATCTATACAAGCAAGGCTGTGAGACCAATTCAGGGCTAGATTTCAAGTGGAGCACTATTCCAATGTACTTCACATAGAAAAATATGTTCTATTTATTCATAAATACATATTTCTACATATATATGATTTTTGTTGGTACCATATATATCTATACCTATATATATATATATATATATATATATATATATACATACAGTATATATAGACTAAAATGAATAGCCCTGGGACAAACTGCAGTGGCATACGTTTTAAGAATAACCAAGAGATATGTCTGAAATGGTCACTCATTAACAGGCAGTAACTAATTCCCCAACAATTTTTTGTAGACTCTCTAGGACAGAGTGGTAATGGGCAGGGCTCATATGGTGCTTGGTGGGTAGTGCTGGGGCAGAAGGGTTTGCCTTGGGTGGGGGTTGTAAGAGGGACAGTGGACAGACCTCCCAACATGTGACAAAGCCACAAGATACAGGAAGGTTGGCGGGTCTGCAGCAAAAAAACAATCATACCTATGAACAAGCACTGTTTAATTAGGTTTAGATATTTTCAATGGCAAAAAGTTAAAGGACCATGAAACCCAAAATATTTTCTTCAGGATTCAGTTAGACCATACAACTTTAAACAACGTATGTAATTTACTTCGGTTATCTAATCTACTTAGTTCTCTTAGTATCCTTCATTGAAAAGTATACCTAGGTAGGCTCGGGAGGGGGAAGCTAGCTGTTGATTGGTGGCTGCACATATATAACACTTGTAATTGGCTTACCAATATGTTCAGCCTGCTCCCAGTAGTGTATTGCTGTTCCTTCAACAAAAGATACCAAGAGAAACAAGTACAATTGATAACAGGAGTAAATTGGAAAGTTGTTCAAAAAATATGTGTCATGAAAGAAAATGCTTGGGTTTTATGTCCCTTTAACCCCTTAAGGACTGGGCATTTCAGACTAAAACTTCCCCAAAAGACTAGAGCATTTTTGCCATTACTACATTTAAACAGAAATAGAGACTTATTTTTATTTACCTATCAAAACCATATATTTTTTTTAGTAGACAACCCAAAGTAATGATCTAGGCCCATTTTGGTATATTTCATGCCACCATTTCTCTGTCAAATGTGATGAAATAAAAAAAAACATAATTTATCCTTACCAGATAAATTCCTTTCCTTCCGGATAGGGAGAGTCCATGGCTTCATTCCTTACTGTTGGGAAATACAACACCTGGCCACTAGGAGGAGGCAAAGACACCCCAGCCAAAGGCTTAAATATCCCTCCCACTTCCTCATTACTCCTATCATTCTGCCTAGGGAAAAAGGAAAAGTAGGAGAAGCATTAGGGTATAAATGGTGCCAGAAGAATAAAATAAATAATAGGGGACCGGCCATAGACAAGAAAAAATGGAGACGGGCCGTGGACTCTCCCTATCGAGATGGCAAGGAATTTATCTGGTAAGCATAAATTATGTTTTCCTTCCTAAGATAGGGAGAGTCCACGACTTCATTCCTTACTGTTCGGAAAACTATACCCAAGCTCCAGAGGACACTGAATGAATAACAGGAGGGAACAAAAAGGAAGAGGCGGACCCTATTCTGAGGGCACCACAGCCTTCAAAACTTTTCTCCCGAAAGCTAAGCCTTGTTCTTAAAGGCCCAAGAGGAAGCCACTGCTCTAGTGTAATGAGCCATTATCCTCTCAGGAGAACGATGCCCCGCTGTCTCGTAAGCTAAGCGGATGACACTCCTTAACCAAAAAGATAGAGAAGTTGAAGTAGCTTTCTGCTCCTTATGCTTCCCCGACTAGACAACAAACAAAGAGGAAGATTGTCTAAACTCCTTAGTAGCCTGAAGATAGAACTTCAAGGCGCGAACCACATCCAAATTGTGAAGTAAGTGTTCCATCGATGAAGAAAGATTAGGACACAAGGAAGGAACCACAATCTCCTGATTGATGTTGCGATCTGACACAACCTTAGGAAGAAAACCTAATTTAGTACGTAAAACTGCCTTATCTGCATGAAAAATCAGATAAGGGGGCTCACGTTGCAAAGCATAGATCTTAGAATCGCACAAACAATAGCCAATAAAAAGAGAACCTTCCAAGATAACAATTTAATGTCAACGGAATGCAGAAGCTCAAACAGAACCTGCTGCAAAACCCGAAGAACAAGATTTAGGCTCCAAGGAGGAGCCCCAGATCTAAATCCTAATCAGAGCCTTAACAAAGGACTGCACGTCTGGAAGCTCAGCCAGTCTCTTGTGCAATAAAACCAACAGGGCCGAAATCTGTCCCCTCAGGGAACTAGCAGAAAGGCCCTTCTCCAGGCCATCCTGGAGAAAAGATAAGATCCTGGAAACCTTAACTCTGTGCCAGGAAAAACCACGCTCTTCACACCAGAATAAGTAGGTCCTCCACAGCTTGTGGTAGATACGCCGAATAAATGGTTTACGAGCTTTAATAAGAGTATCAATGACACTCTCAGAGAAACCTCTCTTGGCTAAGCGTTCAATCTCCACGCAGTCAGTCTCAGAATCTAGATTTTAATGAACAAATGGACCTTGTATCAGCAGGTCTCTGCGACAAGGTAACTTTCACGGAGGAGATGAGGACATCCCCACTAGATCCGCAAACCACCTCCTTCGCGGCCACGATGGAGCAATCAGGATTACTGATACCCGCTCCTGCTTGATGCAAGCCACCACTCGAGGAAGAAGCGGTAATGGAGGAAAAAGATATATGAGTTTGAACCTCCAGGGCACTGCTAGTGCATCTATTAGATCCGCTTGGGGATTCCTCAACCTCGACCCGTACCTGGGTAGCTTGGTATTGAGACGGAACGCCATGAGATCTATCTCCGGCGTCCCCCACTTGCTGCATATCTCTGCAAACACATCAGGATGGAGAGACTATTCCCCTAGATGGAAAAATTGCCTGCTGAGAAAATCCGCCTCCCAGTTGTCCACACCTGGAACATGGATCGCAGACAGTGAACAGCTGTGGGCCTCCGCCCACTCCAGAATCTGAGATACTTCCTTCATCGCCAAGGAACTTCTCGTTCCCCCTGATGTTTGATGTAAGCCACTGAGGTTATATTATCTGATGGGAATCTGATAAACTGGGACGAACCCAGAAGTGGCCAAGCCTTCAAGGCCTTGAAGATTGCCTGTAGTTTCAAAATATTGATCGGGAGGGAAGACTCCCTATCCGGATAAGCTTGTGTCCGTAGTTACAATCTCCCAGGATGGGCATAAGAAGCATATCCCTTGGGACAGATGATCTGGACAGAGCCACCAAGAGAGCAATTCTCTCGACCGACTGTCTAATACAATCTGTTGAGACAGATCTGAATGATCGCTGTTCCACTGCCTCAGCATGCACATTTGTAAAGGTCTAAGATGGAACCTGGCAAAAGGAATGATGTTCGTGCAGGACACCATGAGACCAATCACCTTCTTACACTGAGCCACTGAGGGACTCAAGGAGATCCAGAGGGCAAGACATGCCGAAGTAGCTTGCAACGTTTCTGGTCTGTTAAGAAATGTCCTCGTGGATATTGAGTCTATTATAGTACCCAGGAATTCCACACTGGTACTTGGGATAAGAGTCTTCCATGTGATCGAAGAAGACTGAAAAGGGACTTCGATAATTCTTCCGCAAGACGAAAGGATGGTGCTTGCACCAGAATATCGTCCAAGTATGGGGCTACTGCAATACCCTGAGTTCTGGAAACTGCTAGAAGAGCCCCCAGAACCTTTGTAAAGATTCTTGGAGCAGTAGCTAGGCCAAACAGAAGGGCAATGAACTGGAAGTGCTGGTCCAGGAATGCAAACCTCAGGAACTGAAAGTGTTCCCTGTGGATTGGAACATGAAGGTAAGCGTCCTTCAGATCTATAGTGGTCATAAACTGGATGGACCTTATTGTCTCCATCTTGAAGGAAGGGACATTGAGAAATTTGTTTAAGCACTTTAGGTCCAGAATTGGGTGGAAAGTTCCCTCTTTCTTTGGGACCACGAAAAGGTTTAAATAAAACCCCAAACCTCTTTCTTCAATAGGCACCGGGAAAACAACTCCTAAGGAGGATAGATCCCGAACACACCCTAGAAAGGCATCCCTCTTTTCTGGTCTGGTAGACAGATTCGAGAGAAGGAATCTGCCCCTTGGTGGATGAGATTTGAAGCCTATCTTGAATCCCTGAGATACCACCTTCAGGACCCACGGATCCTGTACATCCTTGAACCAGGCGTCTGAAAAAAAAGACAGTCTGCCCCCTACACGATCCGATCCTGGATCGGGGGCCTCCCCTTTGTGCCGATTTGTTTTCGGTGAGCTTCTTATTCTGCTTGGATTTATTTCAGGACTGAGCCAGCTTCCAAGTACTCTTGGGTTGCTTGGGCTTGGAGGAGGATTGTTGTCATTGGGATTTGTCAGAATGAAAGAAACGAAAATTAGAAATAATGGAGTCCAGGCCTGGACCAAATAAAATCTTTCCCTTGAAGGGAAGAGAAAGGAGTCTGGACTTTGAAGTCATATTTGCAGACTTAGACTTCAACCAGAGTGCCCGGCGGGCTAGGACCGCAAAGCCAAAGGCCTTTGCATTTAGGCGAATAATTTGCATGTTGGCATCACAGATAAAAAAATTCTCAAAGCTTTAATTCTGTCTTGAATATCCTCGAGGGGAGACTCCACCTCAATGAGTTCCGACAAAGAGTCACACCAGTAGGAGGTAGCCGCTCCGGCAACCGTGGCAACTGCAGCCGACGGTTAAAACAAAAAACCTGTATGTTGAAACATCTTTCTCAGAAAGGTTTCTATTTTCTTATCCATTGCCTCTGAACGAACAACTATCCTCAAGAGGTATAGTAGTATGTTCAGCAAGCGTAGAGATAGCACCATCCACCTTAGGAATGGAGCCCCACAATTCCAGTTAAGAGTCCGGGACCAACTTTTCAAAAGTAGACGAGTGGGAAAAGGAAAAAACAATTATTTCCCATTTGTTCTTAATAATGATCACCATTTTAACTGGCACAGAAAAAGTCAAAGGAACTTTCCTGTCTTCGTAAACTTTGTCTAATTTAGGTATCATAGGTTCTTCAGGCAGCGCGGCCTCTGGAACTTCTAACGTAGACAGAACCTCCTTTAAAAAAAAAACGCAAGTGCTCAATTTTAAATCTAAAGGACGGTTCCTCCGCAGCAGGAGGCTTAGACGTTAAGGACTCGACCCAGAAAGTTCACCCTCTAAAGCTACAGAAGTTAACTCATCATCGGATAACTGGGACATAAAAGCTAAATCCGATAAATATTTAGATGACTCCGGGTCAGGAGAGCTATGTTTAACCGTTCGCTTGCGTTTGTTAGAGCGAGGTAATGCACTAAGGGCCACAGACACTGCCGTTTGTAACTGCTCGGCAAAGCCCGCTACCGGAAACTGCATGCAGAGTGGATAATATAGCAAGGGTAGTAATCGCACGGGATGCTGAGTCCTGAGAGGTAGACGGCTCAGAGGGACTAAGAGCCTTAGCAGGCTTGTTTCCCTTCTTAGACTTTATAACGGAGTTAAGGCATGTGGAACATAATTAAGTGGGCGGGAAAACCACGGCCTCCTCCCAATATAAACAGGTATTATTTAGTACAGAAGGAGGAGTACCTTCTAACATGTCAGAGTCCTCCATAGCTCAGGTTATACCCACAGAAGGACACAAATAAAAAGTTTTTTATTATAGAAAACTGCACCTTGATACTCCCAATGGCTGGGGCACTCACCACCTCCTAGACCCAGACAGTTAACAGTGGAAACACTCTCCTCAGGTTCAAGTCTCAGCCGGAATGGAGGAAATGAACATAGACACACCCGGTCACATGGAGTGCAAGACAGTACTTCCCCTGTTATTACAAGTACAGCAAGTAATAGGAGCTGTGCAACACTTTCAAAAACGAAAGTGAAACTTAAAAGTGAAACCTGTTTGTTCCAGTCAAAAACACACAGTCTATCAGCCCAGGAAAAAAAATCACACAAAGCAGCATGTAAATAATGAATACACTGTTTAATGAACCCCAACTGTTCAATAAACCCCCTTCAGAGGATATTAACCCTGGATCCTATCAAGGTATAAACACTGTGACCCTGTTATAGTGTTTTATGTGTAAAAATTGAAATGATCTTACCTCCAGAATCCATGCTGTGGAACAGAACACAGCCTCTCAAGTGCGACAGTCTTATAGCAGCGCTCCCGACATGGACTTGAGTGAGAGAAAGCAGGCAGTGAAACTCATCAACACTGATTGCTTAGGAGCTGTTAGCAGTAGTCTGGATGGTTTCACAGAAAAACTTTCCTGGCATCTCTAGACTCTAACTTTCATCAATACTCTCACTGAGAGGTTGACATGACTACTTAAAACTCCAGTCCTATCTATCTCGAAGGGCAGATACCCTTTTTCAGGACTCTCTGAATCTTCTGACACTTCTCTGCCACCTCCTTATTTGACGAAAGGCAAAGAATGACTGGGGTAATGAGGAAGTGGGAGGGATATTTAAGCCTTTGGCTGGGGTGTCTTTGCCTCCTCCTGGTGGCCAGGTGTTGTATTTCCCAACAGTAAGGAATGAAGCCATGGACTCTCCCTATCTTAGGAAGGAAAAGAAAGTGAAGTGGAGCAGCAAATTGCAGAACTGGATGAATGCGAACAACAGAGGTGTCAAGACACGTGTGTGTGTGAGAGAGTAGGTGTGTAAGAGAGTGAGTGAGAATGCGTGTAAGAGTGTGTATGTGTGTGAGAGTGAGAATGTGTGTCTGTGAGTGTGTGTGTGAGAGAGAGAGAGTTAGAATGTGTGTGTGAGAATAGATGTATAAGAGTGAGAAATACAATGTGTATGTGAGAGTAGTTGTGTAAGAGTGTGTGTGTGTGTAAGAGAGAGAGTTAGACTCTCTCTCACACACACTTTCTATTTGTGAGAATGTGAGAGAGAATTTGTGTGTGAGAGAGTTAGTTTGTGTGTGTGGAATGGTTCGTTTGTGGAAGAATGTGTGAGAGAGTGTGTGTGTGTATGTAAGTGTGTGTCTGTTTTTTTCTGGCTGTGCCTCAGCTTGCTGCCATGTGAAGTATAATATTCTCTTTTTAGGTATGAGAATAAGTTTATATTATTTATTAGTTTATAAGTGTATACAAAGAGTATTTTATTCTTAAAACAAATGTATATTAGAAGCAAAAAACGACGAGAGAGAGAGAGACAGAGAGAGAGAGAGACAGAGAGAGAGATATCAAGCGTTAGAAATATGCACCTATATCCAAAACCAAATAACGTGTCACTGGTTATAAAGTCAGCAATGTCCCTTAAGATGGTTATTTAATAAAGTCATCAGTCTCTAGGCATGTGAGCGACAAACCCCCCCGATACAAATATACAGACTATGGGGCCGAATTATTAACACCCCCTGCTAGCGGCTGACTGGCCCGGGAATCTGCAGGGGGTGGTGTTGTACAAGCAGTTCTGGTGAACTGCTTGTGCAATGATAAATGCCAACAGCGTAAGCTGTTGGCATTTATCAATGTGCAGTGGACATGATACGCTACATCCTAACTAGCACTAGCGCTAGCATCTGCTAGCACTTTGATAAATATGCCCCTATGTCTGTGTCAGGGAACCTCTTAACTCTGCAAGCCATATATATACACACACACCAGTGGGAGATACTTGGAGCAGCCTGTGCTCAAGACATACACACACACACTCATATACATATTGCACACATACTCACATTATACATAGACATCTATTGATCCATCTATCTATCACACACACACTTACATATATTATTCATACACATCTATTGATCTATCTATCACACGCACACACTCACATATATTATACATTCACATCTATTTATCTATCTATCTTTCTATCTATCACACACACTCACATATATTATTCATACACATTTATTGATCTATCTATCTATCACACACTCACATATATTATACATTCACATCTATTTATCTATCTATCTTTCTATCTATCACACACACTCACATATATTATACATACACATCTATCTAATCTATTTTCACAGTCTATAATATCTAAGAAAATATTTGTTTATCCTAGCTTAAACTATGTAGACATTTAGATAATGTATAGCTCCTCTCTACATAGATCAAAGGCAATACATTACACAGACAAACAGAAATATCCCGTATGGTTTTGTTTCCAGATTAAGTGCAATCAGAAGGACATCCTTATGATATTTGCTTTACAGTTAAACCCATGCAAAAGAAACCACAATAGAGGAACATTTTATCACACTAAGGTAATGGAAACTGGCAGACTAAGGAGGAGGTTACTTTTGCACATGGAATTAATACATCACCACAGTATGGCGAGTGGACAAAACTAATGTGTGTTTTAGAAATGAATAAAGTAAGTCATTTTCAGACATTTGGTCTCACCTGAACTTTGTGTTTTCAGTTTATCTATTTCTTCCTTTAGGGTTTTTATTTCTAAATCTTTGCTTGCAGTCACAGGTCCGTCTACTGATGAATACTGAAGAGCCTGAACTGCTTGCGTGGATTCTGATCAGTAAGAAAACAAAACATTAGAAAGGGACAAACGATGACAAATAACCCAATAGATAAAAACATACTAGCAATAGAAAAGCATCCTCTCAAAATAACACCGGATATAATACGTCTGAAAGGGAATAACAACCATAACAAGACAAAATACTTTTTCATACTACATTTTAAAGGTAAATGTTATTACTGTTTTTAACCCCTTCCTGCCGGGTCTTATTTGTATACATCGGAACAAAGTTTCAATGTAAACAAATAAGTAACAATTGAAATCCCACGATCGTTCATGCGATCGCGTGATTTCAATGATGGGATCGGGCCAGGGGGAGTGCTTATGATGCTAGGCACCCCCTCCAGCCCGCAATCACATTTAGGAAGCTTCTATCGCTTCAGAACAGCCAAACAGCTAGGACGTTCCATGCCATCCTAATGGCGCTAAAGCCCAGAGCAGTTAGGACGGCATGGAACGTCCTAACGGCGGGAAGGGGTTAAGCAACATATGCACAAATGCTGTAAGTGCCTGTGCACCAGTATACATACATCACACCTTGTCAGAGTCTCATCAGTAGCTTTTATGCCACTAATTAAATGGACATAAAACCCATATTTTTTTATTTCATGATTTAGATAGAACATATAATTTTATACAACTTTCCAATGTACTTGTATTATCAAATGTTCTTCGTTTTCTTGTTATCCTTTGTTGAAAATCAAGAAGGTATGTTCAGGAGTGTGCACGTGTCTGTAGCAGTTTTGCAACAATGTTATACATTAGCAAGAGCACTAGCTATAACGTGCATTGGAGTCCTTTGCAGTGATTGTAAAGTTAAGCTATAAGCTCAACAATATTTGTAATAAAAAAGTAAATGAAGGGCACTTTCATTGATTAAAATCATTGGGGAAAACCTGGGTTGTTCTTGCTGATTGGTGGATAAATTCATCCACCAATAAAAAAGTGCTGTCCAGGGGGGCGTGTCCGAACTGCGATCTAATATGGTCGCATCTTCTCTGAGCTCTCACTGATCACTTGTAATCCGCCGGAGACAGGAGAGATTTTACAGCTCAAAAGCATACATAACTGTCTATGAGGACAGACTACTTAACTACACCTGATATTTTGAGAAATTTGAGCTGTATTCGTGAAGTTTGAGGCAGACATCGGACGTAGAAGGCCTAGAGCGGCGGCTCACATATAGGCAACGCCACCCCCCTCAAACATTTGAGGGTATTTGTCTTAACTGGGGGCTCACCACTATAACCCGATATATGCACTCATTTACCGACCTATATCAACTTCACATAGCCTGAACCACAGAAGATATTACTCAATCTCCCTCTTCTATTCTACTGCAAAATGGAGGCTGAGCTGGAGATAGGAATACACGCTTGTTGCGATAGCAGACTGGAAAAACTGGAACGCTGTTTTCAGAACTTGATAGCCAGAGCACCATGGGACTTTCTTATACAAATTTACCAAAAGCGACTGGGGGAGCACCAGACGACTGAAGCAAATGAAGAAAACGCATTACCAGACCTACCGGAGGTTGCTGACCTCGCGGGGGTGCCGCCATGCTTGCCCCTGACAATTACTTTGCAACCGCCTAGCTACATGGTAGGAGCTAAGAAAAAGAGCGGCTTCGGCATTGGGGAAGCAACTGACATGCAGCCCAAGCAGCGGTCTGAACCAGATTTGAGCTCCAATACCGCTCTGGCAGAGCCGACCTCATCCGCTACAGCATGGGAATCAGTGGCATCAGGAGGTAACATATTCAAACCTACTCCTAGACAGGGGCCTAAGGAGGACACACGCACGGCTCCAATTAATAAAGAGAGTTATAGTCCCCTGGGTGAATACAAGTTACATAAACCTGGACAATACTATCGGCTGGATTATGCTGATGGGAAACAAAATGAAAAGCTGGTAGGAGAAAATTATCTAAGATCCTTCAACCTTCTACCTAGACGCCGGTCTCAAGGCTTTGGGGAACACATATGGGACACTGGGACAGTAATTACACCCCTGCGAAATACGCTAGAATTTAGAAATATGGCGTGGGTCTTTCACTAGCACATAGAGCTTATTAACTGCTAAGGGAGAGTTATAAAGACACCTTGGACTGCTTGGTTACACTTCACTTCTAATTGCAAAATGCTTTTGTTTATTTCTAGTTTTTGCTGGTTTGTTTTTTGTTGTCCCAGGATGTCATAATATTGGAGGAGAGACACAAGCTAATACTGCTAGACAGTTATGCCTCTGATACTATACAGAGGTTCCTGTATCACTAAAATGGCCTACTTCCCGCGGTTTGTGGCCGAAGCCGGGGAGGGGGCTAAATATGCCGCTGTCAGAGTGTTGGATCTGTATTTGTCTAGAATGCTCAGACTGGTGAAAATTATGTTGTTTAAATTTATATCCCTGCTTCATCATGCCTTTGCATTATGTATAACATTTTGAAGTTTTATTTTTTTCTCTATCTCGCTTGGTAAACACTACTACTATCATAGTGCCCTTAAATATAACCACATGGTCTCCGGGGGGTTTAAGGGGGGGACCCCTGTGAGAGACATACTACAAAATAAAGATAAAACAAGGGTCTCTTAGAATGAAACATCGTTGTTTCCATATATATGAAAGTCATTTTCCCCTTAAGAATACTAGAGCAATTAATGTCCTCTCCCTGACAGTTGAAAGTCCCCAAGCACATAATTGCTTATAACTCCCATTTAAGGAATAAATCATAGCACGCATCTTAGTCGTTTTACTGACTAAACTTCCCAAATTAAGCAGTTTAAGTTCTATTACCCAATAGAGGTTGTCTTGTCTCTTTTTTTTATTTTTTTATTTTTATATATATATATATTATGGTTCAGGCTTAAATGTTTTTTGTGTTAATGTTCTACTTTGGTGAGTGAGGACCTGGTTAGGATCCTTGCATCCTCTATCCTTAAAATGTAAAAATTATTTTGCTAAGTTATCTAGAGGGATGCCAGTTTTCTTTGTATCTTATGTTCTATTCTTAAACCCCTATACGAACATCTCTATTAATAAAGGATCCAAGAGTGATCTAAAGTGACATGAAGAGGGGAGAAAAATGAAGGGGAAGGTTACGTTATTCTTAATTATTCTCTGTTTTTGGTGCAATGCATGCTCTCAGATATGCTATAAATATGTGTAATGAGTAATGTACCATGCAATTTATGTTTGTAAACTTCCTTACCTTCAATAAAAAAAAAAAAATATAAAAAGTGCTGTCCAGAGTTCTGAACTAATAAAAACGCTTAGATGCCTTATTTTTCAAATAAAGAGAGCAAGAGAACGAAGAAAAATTGCTAATAGGAGTAAATTAGAAAGTTGCTTAAAATTGCATGCTCTATCTGAATCACGAAAGAAAAAATTTGGGTTCAGTGTCCCTTTAGCGGTCGTAAAGGGGTTAAAAGGATAGGAAAGCCCAACATTTTCTTTTGTGATTCAGATACAACATACAATTTTAATCAACTTTACACTTTACTTCTAGTATCAAATGTGCTTCATTCTCGTTATCCTTTGCTGAAGGAACAGCATTGCACTACTGGCAGCTAGCTAAACACATATAGTTAGCCAATCACAAGAGACAAACAGCATTGCACTACTGGCAGCTAGCTAAAGACATATAGTTAGCCAATCACAAGAGACAAACGTGTGCAGGTACCAATTAGCAGCAGCTCCCACTAGTGTAGGATATGTGCGTATTCATTTTTTAACAAGGGATAAACTTAAGCACATTTGAAAATAGAAATTAATTTAAAAGTGTTTTAAAATTACAAATTTCTATCTGAAATGGGCAAGTTTAATTTGGACTTTTCTTATACTTTTAACTGCAAAGGTCTCCAATACATTTATATATATATATATATATATATATATATATATATATATATATATATATATATATATACACAGTATATATATATATATATATGTATATATGTGTGTACATATGTATTT
>NC_069502.1:1164755370-1164765370 GCF_027579735.1 Bombina bombina
TACCAGAATGTCCCACAAAGGCATTAAAAGCCATAAGAAGAACTGGCATTACATATTGTTCCTTTTGTGATTCAGTTAGCCCATTAAAAAAACTTTACAATTTTTGTCTACTGTCAAATTTATTTTGTTCTCATAATATTCATTTCAGTTTCAGAGCATACCTAGATAGGTAATATGCACGTATCTGGAACTTTATACAGTATAGCATCACATTTTTAAAAAATGCTTTTACCAATGTTATACACTTTTTGAGCACTAGATGGCAGTATTGTTTGCAAAATACATAACACTTAAAGCAACATTAAACCCAATTTTTTTCTTTCATGATTTAGATAGAGAATACAATTTTAACAACTTTCTAATTGACTTCTATTATCTAATTTGCTTTATTCTCTTGATTTTATTTCCTGAAAAGCATATCTAGATAGGCTCAGTAGCTGCTGATTGGTGGCCTCACATAGATGCCTCATGTAATTGGCTATATCTTCAACAAAGGATATCTAAAGAAAGAAGCAAATTAGATAATAGAGGTAAATTGGAATGTTGTTTAAAATTGTATTCTCTGTCTGAATCATGAAAGAAAAATTTGGGGTTTACTGTCCCTTTAAGAAAATAAATGCTTCCATAAATGTGCATGCTATCTACCTAGGTATGTTTGTCAACAAAAGGATATCAAGTGAACAAAGTAAATGCTAGTAAATTGTATTTTCTTTTTAAATTGTACATTCTTTCTGAATCACAAATGAAAAGTTTTTGGTGTCATGTCCCTTTACGGTATTTTGTAAAAATGCATAAGAGGCAGCTTCTTACCAGTTACTTGTGTAGGTGAATCCCACAAATGGTAGGTGGTGCCCAGAAAACCCTGTATGAGTGGGTGGTGGCATAGTCTCCTAGAAAAAGGAACAATTAAACACGTTTTTGTTTAAAAAAAAATAAAAATGTAATTGTACATTTTGGGGCAAACAGCAGAAGGTAAATAATATATTTGTAACACCATTTCAGGAAAGGCTTTATTAGTCACTACAATATGTCCAAATTAAAGGGACCTAACAGATAAATAACAAAATACCCTACTGCTTTGCAACTATGGCTGGTGATTGGTTGCAACATGTATAACCTGTTTTGATTAGCTCACTGGCTATGTCATTATCAGGCGTTTTCCAATGCATTGAAGTCCTTGGCAGACTTTATGGGGCATATGTATCAAGCGCCGAATGGAGCTTGATGCCCCGTGTTTCTGCAGGCTCGCCAGAAACAGCAGTTATTAAGCAGCGGTCTCAAAGACTGCTGCTCCATAACCATTCCGGCGGACAGACATCGCCACAATACAACCCGATCGAGTACGATCGGGTTGATTGACACCTCCCTGCTGGCGGCCTATTGGCCGCAAGTCTGCAGAGGGCGGCATTGCACCAGCAGCTCTTTCAGCGCGGTCTAGCGGACCTGATCCGCAGTGTCGGGTCAGGTCCGCCAGATCTTGATAACTAGAGGCCTATGTGTTTAGTCCCTATTCAATAGTATTTATGCAATAATTTAAAAAATATATATATTACAGGTAGAAAACCATATATTTAAACTGCTTGGGACTGAAAAAAAGATTGGATTTCAGAATAGTTTGGAATATTTACATCTTTAAAATGGGACAGTTTGGAGAGGGGATGTAACAATATCTTATGTAATTTAGGCAAGTATTATTTGTCACATGTATTACAATCAAAACTTTATCTTCAGCCTTCAAAAGGATTTAAAAATTAACTCTTCAATTAAATATTGTATACATTTATCATTTGGAAGTATAACAAAATCCCATGATGCACTGCTCACTTAGCCGATTAATTTGCTCTTTGTCTTATTCATGATGATATGATTCAATCTTATCAAAAAAAGGTTCATTTTTACATCCTATGAATGATTATTCTATGTGTCTAGGTTTTTGTATTTTAAAACTTTTAAGGAATCACAAAAAATGAATATAGTCTAGAGCTACTACCAGCAAACCCAAGGTCACCATGCAAAGCTTTACTCAAGGATTAGTTTGCTGACCAATTGAAAGATCAAGAAAACTTTTTTGACAGAATTTTATTCAGCTTTGCACCCAGAAATAAAAAAGCAAATTTCTGGATAAACTGTTGTGCCAAGCATAATTCTGATGGGCTGATTGTTTAATAAGCGTGGCAAACAGTCAAATTCTTGAACTGCACCTTTACCAGAATATTATCCAGATAAGACCAAAAGCAAACTTTAATGAAATTGTATAGATGGCATTTAAAAAAGCAGACGTTAAATTTTAAGTTGGCCACGAACCAAGCCAGTTCCATGGCAATGGTGACTGAATTAAGGAACTCTTTCTTGGAATACGCAAATCATACAAATGTATTCAATTTTTTTAAGGTCAGCACAAAATGTCCTAATTTCTTTGCAAAAACAAAGAGTATGATTCTGTTACGATAGTAATCTAGTCAAATACATACAGGCCAAAAGAGCCTAAGAAACTTTTTAAAGAGCCATTCCCTTCACAGATTTTCAAGGAACATAAGAAGTTGATGATAGCGTAGAGGGTATGATGAATCTGCCTGCAACATTTGAAAAAAGATTGCTTACCTAAGAGTTAGGCAAACATGAAGGCTATGTTCCCTAAGACAAGATGCCGCCAAAAATGAGTAACCTGAACATCAAGCCCCTTGGATTTAAAATACCTTCTTAGCAGATCTGGATATAGTTGCAAGAAAAAGTATGTGAACTCTTTGGAATGATATGGATTTCTGCACAAATTTGTCATAAAATGTGATCTGATCATCATCTAAGTCACAACAATAGACAATCACAGTCTGCTTAAACTAATAACACACAAAGAATGAAATGTTGCCATGTTTTTATTGAACACACCATGTAAACATTCACAGTGCAGGTGGAAAAAGTATGTGAACCCTTGGATTTAATAACTGGTTGAACCTCCTTTGGCAGCAATAACTTCAACCAAACGTTTCCTGTAGTTGCAGATCAGACATGCACAACGTTCAGGAGTAATTCTTGAACTGTTTCAGTTCAGCAATATTCTTGGGATGTCTGGTGTGAATCGCTTTCTTGAGGTCATGCCACAGCATCTCAATCGGGTTGAGGTCAGGACTCTGACTAGGCCACTTCAGAAGGCGTATTTTCTTCTGTTTAAGCCATTCTGTTTTTTATTTACTTCTATGCTTTGGGTCATTGTCCTGTTGCAACACCCATCTTCTGTTGAGCTTCAGCTGGTAGACAGATGGCCTTAAGTTCTCCTGCAAAATGTTTTGATAAACGTGGGAATTCATTTTTCCTTCGATGATAGCAATCCGTCCAAAGGCCCTGACGCAGCAAAGCAGCCCCAAACCAAAATTGAAGGGCATCCTGGATGTTGCTTGTGGGGTAAAACAGAGCATGTGTTTGTTTTTCTCTCAAGTTAAAGATTAACATTCTTTCCAGATCTAGTGGAGAGGATAAAGTCTGGAGTGGAAACCTCCATGAACGACATAAAGCCCTAGGGATGCCAGCTGCCTAACACTATAGTAGAGAAACACCAGAACCCAGGACATACTCCATACCTCTTCCCACAAGATAAACCCTGTCCCATGTGATTAACCCTGCAGGGGTGACCCCTAAAGAGAGCATGGCTAAAATTCAATTAAGCAAGAGATGCACTCATATGGATAACTTCACTGGGAATCAAACCAGCCACGAGCAGTCGTGTGGCTTTACCTTTAAACAAAAATAAAGACAGTGGTCACAATCTTTTCCCCCCTTTTTAAAAACACTTCAAGATGGACAAGAGCTACAGCTCACACAATATATATATAAATCATATAACAGAAAAGGATAAGAGAAAGAAAATTAGGTGAAAAATAAAACGTGACCAAGAATTAAGATGCCGTTTGCTGATATAAGATGCAATATATATAGTCCCTGTCAAAGGATTAAAGAATCTAGGCCAATCCTGTCATATAATACAGAATTATCACAAAAAACAGTAGTTCCCATGAAGACTTTGGTAAGAGCTGACCTGGTTATATGTAAGTGATGTGAAATGAATGGCTCTGCTTAGGGACAACTCACAATTTAGTTCTCTAGCAAAAGTTTCAATTTATCTCGTGGGCATTAGCTAAAAATGGATTAATACAATTAAGCAGATGCAACTTTTACCCTATGGATCCCAACATACTGAGGGTAAATGAGAAAAAAACAGTAAGCTGAGCAGCAAAATAATTGTTCCGAATTTAACTACAATTTTTAAACTAAGTAGAAAATAGGTTTTACTATCATTTTTTTTTTTTAAACAAAACAAAAACACTAGACTATATGTGCATACTAATTAAAATATTTAGCAAAATTCTGATTGTTGACAGCGCTAAACTAGTGTTTCTCAGAATTTTGTAGCAAGTACCCCTACAGGCATATATTTTTACATATAAACATATATATATATATATATAAAACACACACACACATATATATATATATACACGAAAACAGAATTTATGTTTACCTGATAAATTACTTTCTCCAACGGTGTGTCCGGTCCACGGCGTCATCCTTACTTGTGAGATATTCTCTTCCCCAACAGGAAATGGCAAAGAGCCCAGCAAAGCTGGTCACATGATCCCTCCTAGGCTCCGCCTACCCCAGTCATTCGACCGACGTTAAGGAGGAATAATTGCATAGGAGAAACCATATGATACCGTGGTGACTGTAGTTAAAGAAAATAAATTATCAGACCTGATTAAAAAACCAGGGCGGGCCGTGGACCGGACACACCGTTGGAGAAAGTAATTTATCAGGTAAACATAAATTCTGTTTTCTCCAACATAGGTGTGTCCGGTCCACGGCGTCATCCTTACTTGTGGGAACCAATACCAAAGCTTTAGGACACGGATGAAGGGAGGGAGCAAATCAGGTCACCTAAATGGAAGGCACCACGGCTTGCAAAACCTTTCTCCCAAAAACAGCCTCAGAAGAAGCAAAAGTATCAAACTTGTAAAATTTGGTAAAAGTGTGCAGTGAAGACCAAGTCGCTGCCCTACATATCTGATCAACAGAAGCCTCGTTCTTGAAGGCCCATGTGGAAGCCACAGCCCTAGTGGAATGAGCTGTGATTCTTTCAGGAGGCTGCCGTCCGGCAGTCTCGTAAGCCAATCTGATGATGCTTTTAATCCAAAAAGAGAGAGAGGTAGAAGTTGCTTTTTGACCTCTCCTTTTACCAGAATAAACAACAAACAAGGAAGATGTTTGTCTAAAATCCTTTGTAGCATCTAAATAGAATTTTAGAGCGCGAACAACATCCAAATTGTGCAACAAACGTTCCTTCTTCGAAACAGGTTTCGGACACAAAGAAGGCACGACTATCTCCTGGTTAATGTTTTTGTTAGAAACAACTTTTGGAAGAAAACCAGGTTTAGTACGTAAAACCACCTTATCTGCATGGAACACCAGATAAGGAGGAGAACACTGCAGAGCAGATAATTCTGAAACTCTTCTAGCAGAAGAAATTGCAACCAAAAACAAAACTTTCCAAGATAATAACTTAATATCAACGGAATGTAAGGGTTCAAACGGAACCCCCTGAAGAACTGAAAGAACTAAGTTGAGACTCCAAGGAGGAGTCAAAGGTTTGTAAACAGGCTTGATTCTAACCAGAGCCTGAACAAAGGCTTGAACATCTGGCACAGCTGCCAGCTTTTTGTGAAGTAACACAGACAAGGCAGAAATCTGTCCCTTCAAGGAACTTGCAGATAACCCTTTCTCCAATCCTTCTTGGAGAAAAGATAGAATCTTAGGAATCTTTACCTTGTCCCAGGGGAATCCTTTAGATTCACACCAACAGATATATTTTTTCCATATTTTGTGGTAAATTTTTCTAGTTACAGGCTTTCTGGCCTGAACAAGAGTATCAATAACAGAATCTGAGAACCCTCGTTTTGATAAAATCAAGCGTTCAATCTCCAAGCAGTCAGCTGGAGTGAGACCAGATTCGGATGTTCGAACGGACCTTGAACAAGAAGGTCTCGTCTCAAAGGTAGCTTCCATGGTGGAGCCGATGACATATTCACCAGATCTGCATACCAAGTCCTGCGTGGCCACGCAGGAGCTATCAAGATCACCGACGCCCTCTCCTGATGGATCCTGGCTACCAGCCTGGGGATGAGAGGAAACGGCGGGAATACATAAGCTAGTTTGAAGGTCCAAGGTGCTACTAGTGCATCTACTAGAGTCGCCTTGGGATCCCTGGATCTGGACCCGTAGCAAGGAACCTTGAAGTTCTGACAAGAGGCCATCAGATCCATGTCTGGAATGCCCCACAGTAGAGTGATTTGGGCAAAGATTTCCGGATGGAGTTCCCACTCCCCCGGATGCAATGTCTGACGACTCAGAAAATCCGCTTCCCAATTTTCCACTCCTGGGATGTGGATTGCAGACAGGTGGCAGGAGCGAGTCTCCGCCCATTGAATGATTTTGGTCACTTCTTCCATCGCCAGGGAACTCCTTGTTCCCCCCTGATGGTTGATGTACGCAACAGTCGTCATGTTGTCTGATTGAAACCGTATGAACTTGGCCTTCGCTAGCTGAGGCCAAGCCTTGAGAGCATTGAATATCGCTCTCAGTTCCAGAATATTTATCGGTAGAAGAGATTCTTCCCGAGACCAAAGACCCTGAGCTTTCAGGGATCCCCAGACCGCGCCCCAGCCCATCAGACTGGCGTCGGTCGTGACAATGACCCACTCTGGTCTGCGGAAGGTCATCCCTTGTGACAGGTTGTCCAGGGACAGCCACCAACGGAGTGAGTCTCTGGTCCTCTGATTTACTTGTATCTTCGGAGACAAGTCTGTATAGTCCCCATTCCACTGACTGAGCATGCACAGTTGTAATGGTCTTAGATGAATGCGCGCAAAAGGAACTATGTCCATTGCCGCTACCATCAAACCTATTACTTCCATGCACTGCGCTATGGAAGGAAGAGGAACGGAATGAAGTGTCCGACAAGAGTTTAGAAGTTTTGTTTTTCTGGCCTCTGTCAGAAAAATCCTCATTTCTAAGGAGTCTATAATTGTTCCCAAGAAGGGAACCCTTGTCGACGGAGATAGAGAACTCTTTTCCACGTTCACTTTCCATCCGTGAGATCTGAGAAAGGCCAGGACTATGTCCGTGTGAGCCTTTGCTTGAGGAAGGGACGACGCTTGAATCAGAATGTCGTCCAAGTAAGGTACTACTGCAATGCCCCTTGGTCTTAGCACCGCTAGAAGGGACCCTAGTACCTTTGTGAAAATCCTTGGAGCAGTGGCTAATCCGAAGGGAAGCGCCACGAACTGGTAATGCTTGTCCAGGAATGCGAACCTTAGGAACCGATGATGTTCCTTGTGGATAGGAATATGTAGATACGCATCCTTTAAATCCACCGTGGTCATGAATTGACCTTCCTGGATGGAAGGAAGAATTGTTCGAATGGTTTCCATCTTGAACGATGGAACCTTGAGAAACTTGTTTAAGATCTTGAGATCTAAGATTGGTCTGAACGTTCCCTCTTTTTTGGGAACTATGAACAGATTGGAGTAGAACCCCATCCCTTGTTCTCCTAATGGAACAGGATGAATCACTCCCATTTTTAGCAGGTCTTCTACACAATGTAAGAATGCCTGTCTTTTTATGTGGTCTGAAGACAATTGAGACCTGTGGAACCTCCCCCTTGGGGGAAGCCCCTTGAATTCCAGAAGATAACCTTGGGAGACTATTTCTAGTGCCCAAGGATCCAGAACATCTCTTGCCCAAGCCTGAGCGAAGAGAGAGAGTCTGCCCCCCACCAGATCCGGTCCCGGATCGGGGGCCAACATTTCATGCTGTCTTGGTAGCAGTGGCAGGTTTCTTGGCCTGCTTTCCCTTGTTCCAGCCTTGCATTGGTCTCCAGGCTGGCTTGGCTTGAGAAGTATTACCCTCTTGTTTAGAGGACGTAGCACTTGGGGCTGGTCCGTTTCTACAAAAGGGACGAAAATTAGGTTTATTTTTGGCCTTGAAAGACCTATCCTGAGGAAGGGCGTGGCCCTTACCCCCAGTGATATCAGAGATAATCTCTTTCAAGTCAGGGCCAAACAGCGTTTTCCCCTTGAAAGGAATGTTAAGTAGTTTGTTCTTGGAAGACGCATCCGCTGACCAAGATTTCAACCAAAGCGCTCTGCGCGCCACAATAGCAAACCCAGAATTTTTCGCCGCTAACCTAGCCAATTGCAAAGTGGTGTCTAGGGTGAAAGAATTAGCCAATTTGAGAGCACGGATTCTGTCCATAATCTCCTCATAAGGAGGAGAATCACTATCGATCGCCTTAACTAGTTCATCGAACCAGAAACACGCGGCTGTAGTGACAGGGACAATGCATGAAATTGGTTGTAGAAGGTAACCTTGCTGAACAAACATCTTTTTAAGCAAACCTTCTAATTTTTTATCCATAGGATCTTTGAAAGCACAACTATCTTCTATGGGTATAGTGGTGCGTTTGTTTAAAGTAGAAACCGCTCCCTCGACCTTGGGGACTGTCTGCCATAAGTCCTTTCTGGAGTCGACCATAGGAAACAATTTTTTAAATATGGGGGGAGGGACGAAAGGTATACCGGGCCTTTCCCATTCTTTATTTACAATGTCCGCCACCCGCTTGGGTATAGGAAAAGCTTCTGGGAGCCCCGGGACCTCTAGGAACTTGTCCATTTTACATAGTTTCTCTGGAATGATCAAATTCTCACAATCATCCAGAGTGGATAATACCTCCTTAAGCAGAGCGCGGAGATGTTCCAACTTAAATTTAAATGTAATCACATCGGGTTCAGCTTGTTGAGAAATTTTCCCTGAATCTGAAATTTCTCCCTCAGACAAAACCTCCCTGGCCCCCTCAGACTGGTGTAGGGGCATTTCAGAACCATTATCATCAGCGTCCTCATGCTCTTCAGTATCTAAAACAGAGCAGTCGCGCTTACGCTGATAAGTGGGCATTTTGGCTAAAATGTTTTTGATAGAATTATCCATTACAGCCGTTAATTGTTGCATAGTAAGGAGTATTGGCGCGCTAGATGTACTAGGGGCCTCCTGAGTGGGCAAGACTCGTGTAGACGAAGGAGGGAATGATGCAGTACCATGCTTACTCCCCTCACTTGAGGAATCATCTTGGGCATCATTTTCAGTGTCACATAAATCACATTTATTTAAATGAGAAGGAACCCTGGCTTCCCCACATTCAGAACACAGTCTATCTGGTAGTTCAGACATGTTAAACAGGCATAAACTTGATAACAAAGTACAAAAAACGTTTTAAAATAAAACCGTTACTGTCACTTTAAATTTTAAACTGAACACACTTTATTACTGCAATTGCGAAAAAGTATGAAGGAATTGTTCAAAATTCACCAAAATTTCACCACAGTGTCTTAAAGCCTTAAAAGTATTGCACACCAAATTTGGAAGCTTTAACCCTTAAAATAACGGAACCGGAGCCGTTTAAACTTTAACCCCTTTACAGTCCCTGGTATCTGCTTTGCTGAGACCCAACCAAGCCCAAAGGGGAATACGATACCAAATGATGCCTTCAGAAAGTCTTTTCTATGTATCAGAGCTCCTCACACATGCGACTGCATGTCATGCCTCTCAAAAACAAGTGCGCAATACCGGCGCGAAAATGAGGCTCTGCCTATGATTAGGGAAAGCCCCTAAAGAATAAGGTGTCTAAAACAGTGCCTGCCGATATTATTTTATCAAAATACCCAGATTAAATGATTCCTCAAGGCTAAATATGTGTAATATATGAATCGATTTAGCCCAGAAAAAGTCTACAGTCTTAATAAGCCCTTGTGAAGCCCTTATTTACTTGCTGAATAAACATGGCTTACCGGATCCCATAGGGAAAATGACAGCTTCCAGCATTACATCGTCTTGTTAGAATGTGTCATACCTCAAGCAGCAAAAGTCTGCTCACTGTTTCCCCAACTGAAGTTAATTCCTC
>NC_069502.1:1164775370-1164812870 GCF_027579735.1 Bombina bombina
ACTGCTACAGGGGTATTTTTGTTGTATATTTTAAACATAGGTATTGCACATCAAAGATCAAAGTTAAAGATGTGCTGTGTTAAGATAGAGTCTCTCTAATTGGTTCCGGGGCTGTGGATACAGCAAACAATGAGGCAGGGAACAAACCGGCTCACAGCACATACACTATGACCTCAACTGTGATGAACATACAGGGTCTTCTAAATATTTTAAACATTTAAATCTGGAAGTTTATGTACAGATATGGCAGAAAGTATTGGTATCCTTGCATAATAATTAAATAATGCACCATTTACCAAAAGTGCTGAAATTAAAATATCTTTTGTCAGTCACAGATTGTACAATTTCGCATACTGTATAGGGAAAATGATTGCTTATTCTATAAAGACATTCTTAAATGACCTGGACAATACTATTGATACCTTTTAGAAGTTACAATAAGGAATTGTTTTGTAGTGATACTTCAAGCAGACTATTCTCTTTTAATTAGTATCACAAGTGTCTTCAATCTTATAATCACTCATTCAACAAGTTTAAATGGAGAAAAGTACTCCCTCTGCTGTTGTGTTAATGTGTGTATCACACTGAACGTGGAAAATAAAAAATAAAACCAGAGAGTTCTCTGAGGAGGTTAGAAAGAAGGCAATAGCCAAACATGGTCAATGTAAAGACTACAAGACCATCTCTAAAGAGCTTGATGTTCCTGTGAGCACATGGGATTGTAGCCAACATCCCTGGACATGCCAGCAAGAGGAAAATTAACACAAGAATGATAAGAAAGCTAGTTTGATTGGTGGAGAAAGAACAAAAGACAACTTCAAAACATATCCAAGCCATTGCTGAAGCTTAAGGTACAACAATGCGCACCATCCGTCATTGTCTGAATGAAAATGGGCTCCATGGTAGAAGATCTAGGAAGAAACCACTTCTAAGAGAGAAGCACAAAAAAGACTGACTGGAGATTGCCAAAATGCATGTTGATAAGCCACAGTCGTTCTGGGACAATGTCTTCTGGACAGACGAAACAAAAGTAGAACTTTTGGCAAATCACAACAACTCCATGTTTACAGAAGGAAAAAACAAAATTGATGCTTACCTGATAAATGTATTTCTCTTGTGGTGTATCCAGTCCACGGATCATCCATTACTTGTGGGATATTCTCCTTCCCAACAGGAAGCTGCAAGAGGATCACCCACAGAAGAGCTGTCTATATAGCTCCTCCTCTAACTGCCACTACCAGTCATTCGACCGAAGACAAGCAAGAGAAAGGAGAAACCATAGGGTGCAGTGGTGACTGTAGTTTAAAAATAAAACACACCTGTGGGCCGTGGACTGGATACACCACAAGAGAAATAAATTTATCAGGTAAGCATAAATTTTGTTTTCTCTTGTAAGGTGTATCCAGTCCACGGATCATCCATTACTTGTGGGATACCAATACCAAAGCTATAGGACACGGATGAAGGGAGGGACAAGGCAGGTGCTTAAACGGAAGGCACCACTGCCTGCAAAACCTTTCTCCCAAAAATAGCCTCCAAAGAAGCAAAAGTATCAAATTTATAGAATTTTGAAAAAGTATGAAGCGAAGACCAAGTCGCCGCCTTACAAATCTGTTCAACAGAAGCCTCATTCTTAAAAGCCCATGTGGAAGCTACCGCTCTAGTAGCATGAGCTGTAATCCTTTCAGGAGGCTGCTGGCCAGCAGTCTCATAAGCTAAGCGTATTATACTCCTTAGCCAAAAAGAAAGAGAAGTTGCCGAAGCCTTTTGGCCTCTCCTCTGTCCAGAGTAGACAACAAACAATGCAGATGTTTGACGAAAATCTTTAGTAGCTTGTAAATAAAAGTTTAAAGCACAAACCACGTCAAGATTGTGTAAAAGACGTTCCTTCTTTGAAGAAGGATTAGAACACAGTGACGGAACAACAATCTCCTGATAGATATTATTATTAGATACCACCTTAGGTAGAAAACCAGGTTTGGTACGTAACACTACCTTATCGGAATGAAAAATGAGATAAGGAGAATCACATTGTAAAGCAGATAACTCCGAAACTCTTCGAGCCGAGGAGATAGCTACTAAAAACAAAACTTTCCAAGATAAGAGATTAATATCTATGGAATGCAAAGGTTCAAACGGAACCCCTTGAAGAACCTTAAGAACTAAATTTAAACTCCAAGGTGGAGCAACAGGTTTAAACACAGGCTTAATTCTGACTAAAGCCTGACAAAACACATGCACGTCTGGAACCTCAGCCAGACGTTTGTGCAAAAGAATAGACAGAGCAGAAATCTGTCCCTTTAAGGAACTTGCTGACAAACCCTTCTCCAATACATCTTGGAGAAAAGATAATATCCTAGGAATCCTGACCTTACTCCATGAGTAACCCTTGGATTCACACCAATGAAGATATTTACACCATATCTTATGATAGATTTTCCTGGTGACAGGCTTTCGCGCCTGTATTAAGGTATCAATGACCGACTCTGAGAAACCACGCTTTGAAAAAATCAAGCGTTCAATCTCCAAGCAGTCAGCCGCAAAGAAATTAGATTTGGATGGTTGAAAGGACCCTGAAGTAGAAGGTCCTGCCTCAGAGGCAGAGTCCATGGTGGAAAGGATGACATGTCCACCAGATCTGCATACCAAGTCCTGCGTGGCCACGCAGGTGCTATCAAAATCACTGATGCTCTCTCCTGCTTGACCTTGGGAGCAGAGGAAACGGTGGAAACACATAAGCCAGGTTGAAGGACCAAGGCGCTGCTAGAGCATCTATCAGCGCTGCCTTGGGATCCCTGGACCTGGATCCGTAACAAGGAAGCTTGGCGTTCTGGCAAGACGCCATGAGATCCAGTTCTGGTTTGCCCCAACGTTGAATCAACTGTGCAAACACCTCCGGATGGAGCTCCCACTCCCCCGGATGAAAAGTCTGTCGACTTAGATAATCCGCCTCCCAGTTCTCTACTCCTGGAATATGGATAGATGATAGGTGGCAAGAGTGAATCTCTGCCCAACGAATTATCTTTGAAACCTCCAACATCGCTAGGGAACTCCTTGTTCCCCCTTGATGGTTGATGTAAGCTACAGTCGTGATGTTGTCCGACTGAAATCTGATGAACCTCACTGCCGCTAGCTGAGGCCAAGCCTGAAGAGCATTGAATATAGCTCTTAGTTCCAGAATATTTATCGGAAGGAGAGCCTCCTCCTGAGTCCATGACCCCTGAGCCTTCAGAGAGTTCCAGATTGCAACCCAGCCCAGAAGGCTGGCATCTGTTGTTACTATTGTCCAATCTGGCCTGCGGAAGGTCATACCTTTGGACAGATGGACTCAAGATAGCCACCAGAGAAGAGAATCCCTGGTCTCTTGATCCAGATTTAGTAGAGGGGACAAATCTGTGTAATCCCCATTCCACTGACTGAGCATGCAGAGTTGCAGCGGTCTGAGATGTAGGCGGGCAAGCGGCACTATGTCCATTGCCGCTACCATTAAGCCGATTACTTCCATACACTGAGCCACCGAAGGGCAAGAAGTAGAATAAAGAACACAGCAGGAATTTAGAAGTTTTGACAACCTGTCCTCTGTCAGGTAAATCCTCATTTCTACAGAATCTATCAGAGTTCCCAGGAAGGAAACTCTTGTGAGAGGAGATAGAGAACTCTTCTTTTCGTTCACTTTCCACCCATGAGACCTCAGGAATGCCAGAACAATGTCCGTATGGGACTTGGCAATTTGGAAATTCGACGCCTGTATCAGAATGTCGTCTAAGTAAGGGGCTACTGCTATGCCCCGCGGCCTTAGGACCGCCAGAAGTGACCCCAGAACCTTTGTAAAGATTCTTGGTGCCGTAGCTAACCCAAAGGGAAGAGCCACAAACTGGTAATGCCTGTCTAGGAAGGCGA
Organism: Bombina bombina; assembly: GCF_027579735.1. Lineage (NCBI taxonomy): Eukaryota > Metazoa > Chordata > Amphibia > Anura > Bombinatoridae > Bombina > Bombina bombina. The sequence continues at coordinate 1,164,779,271 of NC_069502.1, forward strand.
ACCTGAGAAACCAATGATGATCTTTGTGTATCGGAATGTGAAGATAAGCATCCTTTAAGTCCACAGTAGTCATGTATTGACCCTCCTGGATCATAGATAGGATGGTTCGAATAGTCTCCATCTTGAAAGATGGGACCCTGAGAAATTTGTTTAGGATCTTGAGATCTAAGATTGGTCTGATGGTTCCCTCTTTCTTGGGAACCACAAATAGATTTGAATAGAATCCTTGCCCCTGTTCCTCCTTTGGAACTGGGTGGATCACTCCCATAACTAGGAGGTCTTGAACACAATGTAAGAATGCCTCTCTCTTTAGCTGGTCTGCAGATAATTGTGAAAGGTGAAATCTTCCTTTTGGGGAAGAAGCTTTGAAGTCCAGAAGATATCCCTGGGACACAATTTCCAACGCCCAGGGATCCTGGACGTCTCTTGCCCAAGCCTGGGCGAAGAGAGAAAGTCTGCCCCCTACTTGATCCGTTACTGGATCGGGGGCCAATCTTTCATGCTGTCTTAGAGGCAGCAGCAGGCTTCTTGGCCTGTTTACCTTTGTTCCAAGCTTGGTTAGGTCTCCAGACCGGCTTGGACTGGGCAAAATTTCCCTCTTGTTTTGTATTAGAGGAAGATGATGCCACGCTCGTCTTAAAGTTTCGAAAGGCACGAAAATTAGTTTGTTTGGCCCTTAATTTTTTAGACCTATCCTGAGGAAGGGCATGACCTGCCCCTTGAAGGGAATATTGAGAAGCTTAGACTTTGAAGTAACGTCAGCTGACCAGGATTTAAGCCATAGCGCCCTACGCGCCTCAATAGCAAAACCTGAGTTCTTAGCCGTTAGTTTAGTTAAATGAACAACGGCGTCAGAAACAAATGAATTGGCTAGCTTAAGCGCTTTAAGCTTGTCAAGTATATCATCCAATGGAGTTTCTACCTGTAAGGCCTCTTCCAGAGACTCAAACCAGAAGGCCGTAGCAGCAGTGACTGGGGCAATGCATGCAAGAGGCTGGAGAATAAAACCTTGTTGAATAAACATTTTCTTAAGGTAACCCTCTAACATTTTATCCATTGGATCTAGGAAAGCACAACTGTCCTCGACGGGGATAGTTGTATGCTTAGCTAGGGTAGAAACTGCTCCCTCCACCTTAGGAATCGTTTGCCATAAGTCCCATGTAGGGGCATCTATTGGAAACATTTTCTTAAAAATAGGAGGGGGAGAGAACGGTACACCTGGTCTATGCCATTCCTTAGTAATAATTTCTGAAAACCTTTTAGGTATTGGAAAAACATCAGTGTAAACAGGCACTGCATAGTATTTATCCAATCTACACAATTTCTCTGGCACTATAATGTTGTCACAGTCATCCAGAGTAGCTAAAACCTCCCTGAGCAACACGCGGAGGTGTTCAAGCTTAAATTTAAATGTTGACATATCAGAATCAGGTTGAAGCATCTTCCCTGAGTCAGAAAAATCACCCACAGAAAGAAGCTCTCCTGCCTCAGCTTCTGCATATTGTGAGGGGATATCAGACATAGCTACTAAAGCGTCAGAGTGCTCTGTATTTTTTCTAGCCCCAGAGCTGTCTCGCTTTCCTTGTAACCCTGGTAGTTTGGACAATACCGCTGTAAGGGTATGATCCATAACTGCCGCCATGTCTTGTAAAGTAAACGCCATGGGCGCGCTAGATGTACTTGGCGCCTCTTGAGCGGGAGTCAAAGGTTCTGACACGTGGGGCGAGTTAGTCGGCATAACTTCCCCCTTGTCAGTTCCCTCTGGTGATAAATCTTTTAAAGACAGAATATGATCTTTATAACTTAAAGTAAAATCAGTACATTTGGTACACATTCTAAGAGGGGGTTCCACAATGGCTTCTAAACATAATGAACAAGGAGTTTCCTCTATGTCAGACATGTTTAAACAGACTAGCAATGAGACCAGCAAGCTTGGAAAACACTTTGATAAATGTAAACAAGCAAAAAATAAAAACGGTACTGTGCCTTTAAGAGAAACAAATTTTGTCAGAAATTGAAAAACAGTGATAAAAATCAGTAAATCTTAGGAAATTTTTACAGTATGTATAATAGACTAACAGAGCATTGCACCTACTTGCAAATGGATGATTAACCCCTTAGTTTCAAAACCGGATCATAAAAACGATATAAACGTTTTTCAACAGTCACAACAAACTGCCACAGCTCTGCTGTGGCCCTACCTGCCCATATAACGACTTTGAAAGGCACAAAAACCCTTTAGAGAGGTCCTAAGTGTTCAGGGGACTCCTTCAGGGAAACTGGATGTCTCAAGCTGCAAAATCTAATGCACATTTAGGCGCGAAAATAGGCCCCTCCCAACCTGTATTCACAGTGAAAGGGCCTAACAAAACTATCCCTAGGCAAAATCTAGCCAGCCATGTGGAAAAAACTGGGCCCCAATAAAGTTTTATCACCAATATGTATAAAAAAACGTTTAAACACTTCCAGCAAACGTTTTATTTTTCAGTAATGTGAGAAAGTAATAAGAATATTACCTTTTACAGCAAGCATGATACTAGTCGTTATTAAATCACTGTAATCAGGCTTACCTTAAATAAATCCGGTATTAACAGCATTTTCTAGCATATTCATTTCTCTAGAAAAATTTAAACTGCACATACCTCATAGCAGGAGACCCTGCATGCCATTCCCCCAGCTGAAGTTACCTCTCTCTTCAGTTATGTGTGAGAACAGCAATGGATCTTAGTTACAATCTGCTAAGATCATCAAAGACCACAGGCAGACTCTTCTTCTACTTTCTGCCTGAGGCTAAAATAGTACAACTCCGGTACCATTTGAAAATAACAAACTTGGGGGGGGGGGGCATGTCCAAGCCATGGCCGGATTCAGACGCTAATATCAGTAGCTCCTACAGAATGCTAAACAATATAAGGACTTTCACACAACTATTCAGCCCTCTTTTAAAGATATTCTAACAACTCAACTGAGGGGATGATGTGGAGTCGAATGATAACACTTTCTTTATGATTTAACTACCTAAGATCCGCACCAGCCGAGAACGCAACTAAAGGCCTGATTCCTCTCGCTATCATCCCGCCTCCGGTGTTACAGCTGACCGGGTGAAACCATTTCGTCACAGATACATGATGGAGGTGCCCTACCCACACATACTTGATCTGCTAGAAGCATTGGGGAGCAAGTTAGAGGAGGATTTTATCGACTTGCGGTCCACCATTAGATCAGCTTGTGCTCAAGATGGCGCCCAACATCAGACAAGCCGCGGCATTTACACAGGAGAGCAGTTGCTTGTAAAACAATTGCCAGCGGCGAAGGGAGAGAGCTCTGACAGCGGCATAGAATGCCTTACGAAAGCTAGCACAGCCTGCAGCGGAGAGGAATATTATAACCAAAATGACCCGCACCGAAGCTAGGAGGAGGATCTGGGTAAACACCATACCGGAGGGGTGCAGATCACAGTACTGGATCTTTCCCAGCTCATACCCCCGTATAGCACAACATTCAGTCCATCTACTTCTGGGCCCGAGTGGAGAAGGCACGGCTGACTCCGCGGGCGGGCTCCAGACTCTACAGCATATGCAGTTAAGACCCATAAAGATTGGGGGTCCTTAGCTTTGATGACCAGTCTTCTCTTTTTGAGTAAATTGAGTGTCATTTATACAAGCATTGATTCCGTAGCTGGACCTTTACCTGCGCTTGACCTGTGTTTTACATCCACTGAAACAGACACTCACTGCTGCCTACAGATCCTGTTTAAATCTGGTGTGGGTTAAAGAAATTCTACCACTTCGTGTGAAGGACCTCTTCTCATATGCCTGAACTTGACTGGGTGTCAGATCTTTTCCGATATTTGACAATATGTGTTATAAGTTAACTGTTTTTTAGAATTTGTGTGCAAATGCCTTCCTTGAAACCTTAATGTTTTACATTTTGAATTAGGATTTAAACCCACATTATTAGGTTGATGATTACAGTTATTTTTTTTTTCTTTTTAGCTTAATGTCTAGTTTTCCCTACAGACCTAGCCTCTTCACATGTTTATGGTGTCACATTCTTTTGTGTTTATTCTCTACTCTAGTGATCTGTCTGACAGAGGCTGTGTTCGCCACTTCTGCTTTTCTGTGTCAATGGGGCAACATAACTTTTGACATAGATTATCTACCCGGTTCATAAGTATTATTCTATAAAACTGTGCTATCTTAGTGAGATCAGCTTACTATGCAGTCCTGCGACCATAGTGCAGAGAGGGCAGCTATTTATATATCATGAGACATGGTTGCAGCATTAGAGGAAAATGGAGTGTCTTAGATATCACCTATAATATTTCTATATTAGCTCCACTACTTTAGTTGTTAGCCTAAGGACTAAAAAGCCTTATCATACACTCCCCACTGTGTCAAATTATGAGCATTACCAAGCATTCTAAAGCTAGTGATAGCCACCCAACCTCTGACAAGTGAAACTTTTCTGTGTCGGTGGGAATACATAACCTCTGACTTTGTCTCTCCAGTTCATAAGTATTACTTCACGAAATTATGACATCTTAGTGAGATCAGCTATCTATAAAGTTCTGAGACTTTTATGTAGAGAGGGCTGCTATTTATATTATAAGGAATGGTTGCAACACGAGATGAATTTGGTGTACATTAGATATCATTCATGATATCTCTATTATAGCTCTTATATTTTAGGTGTCTGCTTAATGACTAAAAGGCTTTAAAAATCTTTAAGTTACACTCCCCACTACGTTAAATTATGAGCATTACCAAGAATTCTAAATCTAGTGATCACTACCTAACCCCCCTTATAACATAGTACTTTCTGCCCTCAATAGCCCCCCAGAGACCTAAGACCCTGGCCTAGATTAATAAGATGTATGTGCTACCTCCTTTTCTACAGTCTTACTAGGTATGCCCATTATATGTTATGCTAAGCAATGGGAGTGTATTTACTTTTCCTTTTCCAAGCTTTGCAGGTCTTGAGATGATTATGATGTGAGCAAATACTTTGATACACTCTCATTGATTTGAGTGATGTCCATATGATAGTTATTCTGTGCCCTATTCATAATGGCGGCAGTACCTATTGGATTTAAGTTTTAGTATTTTCGACCCAAAAGCCATCTAATATGTTGGACGCAATTAACCTCCTACTATCTTAGTTTTTTGTGGGTTATAATTGTCATATATGATAATATGTAAACTGTTATTTTAGTAGTACTGTGGTAATCAAGATTAGCATGTATTGTTAAAACACATCTTGGGAGATACCTTTGGAGCCCTGAATCCATACCCACAGCGTCATTTACCACTCATTACAACTAAGCCTTATTATTTTTTACTTTTATATTGCCTCAGTCGCATATTCAGATTATTATTGATTGTAATGACCACATTCTTTGAAAACCACAACACGCATATCCCATTCTGGAAATTTATACCTGAGAACCTTAATGATTGCAAACTGATATACCCTTCTCTATTGTAATGCTTCTCACCTGGGTAATATTTTGATATATTTTGGTGTTTCTTTAGCAGCAGATGTACGCTTTGTGTTTAGCATTAGTGGAGTGCTAGTTCAATACATTCCCCACCCTTTAGCTCATCCCATTCACGGTACCTCTAAAGCAATTGGACACGTCCCCCCCTCCCCCCCTTCCCATATCTTATTTTGAGCGGCTCTTGCCCGCTGCATCCCCCTTCCCATAATCCTACGCAATCAATCCCCCCTTGCCTCTTTATATCCCTTAAAGGAATATTTTAGTATATATATTTCTACAGCAAGGCGGGATCACTTTTCATTTTCATACTATGTAAAAACATAAAACTGAAGTCTCAATTCTGTTAGTCCAAATTCCTTGCTAATACTTTAAATGAATGGGCTTTATGTAACCCCCCCTGGTTACCTTTGCTACCTAGTCAGCCCCCTTGCCCCTCCATATTCCTAGTCAATTATAGCCCCCTCATTTATCACTCTTTAAACTTATTACTATATTTCTGGGCTGAAATGATTTGTATGGTTGTCTTGGCAATATCGCTGTATTAGCTCTGTATACTCTTTATTTATCATTGTTTTTGGATGAACCCCGAATGTTATTTGTTTGCGACTTCAATAAAAAATTTATTAAAAAAAAAAAAAAAAAAAAAGAAAATAACAAACTTTTGATTGAAGATAAACTAAATAAAAACACCACATCTCTAGCTACTTCCTTTCTTGTCGAGAGCTGCAAGAGAATGACTGGTAGTGGCAGTTAGAGGAGGAGCTATATAGACAGCTCTGCTGTGGGTGATCCTCTTGCAGCTTCCTGTTGGGAAGGAAAATATCCCACAAGTAATGGATGATCCATGGACTGGATACACCTTACAAGAGAAAATAAGCTTTTAAAGAAAAGAACACCATCCCTACCGTGAGACATAGAGGAAGCTCAGTGATGTTTTGGGGGTTGCTTTGCTGTCTCTGGCACTGGGTGCCTAGAATCTGTACAGAACACAATGAAATCAGAAGACTATCAAGGCATTCTGAAGAGAAACATTCTGCCCAGTGTTAGAAAGTTGTGTTTCAGTTGCAGGTCATGGGTTCTCCAGCAGGATAATGACCTGAAACACACCTCAAAAAGGCACCCAAGAATGAATGAGAAGAAAACATTGGACTGTTCCGAAGAGGCCGCAGCTGGGAAATGGCACCCATTACGCCTGAGAAAACTGGAGTAATTTGCTAAAGAAGAGTGGGCCAAAATCCCAGTTGAAAAGTGTAGAAATATTATTCAGAGCTTCAAACAGTCTTCAAATGCTGTGCTAAGAAATATTAGGTTAAGAGTACTAAAATGTTTGTTTGTGCCATTCACAAGTCAAGTTTCTATTCTATTATATTTAAAATAAAGAATGGTGGATACCAAATACTTTTGTCAGTTTCTACTTAGTACATAGAAAATTGTGCATTTTAATAAAAAAAAAGGGAAGGGTACCAATACTTTAGGTCACATCTGTATGATCTTTAAACCTCAGGACTGTGTTATGTCTGTAGACTGAAAGCTCTTCAGAGCTGGACCCTCTTCCTCCAGTACTAGATTTTTTCAGTCTATTATGTTCTCTATCTTATCACAAATACTTGTCATTGTATACCCCTATCTCTGTACCCAGTGCTACGGAATTTTAAAGAGCTATACAAATAAATAATAATAATAATATATTCACACACTTAAGTAGTTAAATCAAAAAATTACACTGTCAAACATTCTTAAAAATCTGGCAGTGAGATTGATCTTATGGGGTTGAGTATTCCTAGTTTGGTTTTGGAAACATATGTGGAAATATATTTTTTTTTTTTAGATCTGAAGATATAAAGCCACAAATTACATTAGATTATTGCGCAAGCATGCACAGTAAATAGGAGCCAATTTTGCATTAAAGGGCCATTATACTGATAAAATTACATGCTCTAATTTGTTAGATCATGTTATTTTATCACTAGCAATGCTACAAATCTGTGTGTTTAACCCCCACAAAGGGGTTAAACACATAGTGAAAGTACTGCTAGGGACTGTTGGTTTTGAGCAGAAACTAATGCTGATTCAGTCCCTAGGAGTGGGATTTATAGAGAGCCTATGGTATTTTTTTAATATCAATACAAAAATCTTACTATAAAAAGTGTTATGCATGATATAAACATAAACAAACATCTAGGGGAGATCATTTGTGTTAGGAGCTCATGTGTTAATGTATTTCACTGGTGTCAAAGATAGACCAAATGCTTTTTACCTATGATATCTAATTATGAAATTGAAAACTGCTACAGGATAGCTTAGAAAACAGAGCATGTAAATCATGTAACTAATGGTGTGATTCAAAGGTTCAAATAAATCTCAAGTTGGTTAATATTTTATAAACAATCACGTATGTAAACTCCTACTTTAATGTCATTAATCTACAAAAAGATTCACTTGTCAGGCAGCTTGGATGTTCATTTCCATACCATAAGATAGGGCAAACTTACAATTCCAGATTTGATTATTGTAATAGTAACTGATGAATCGAACTTGAAAAGGTATGAAAAAAAATAAAACTTACACAGTTTTTTAAACAGTCGTCATCTACATCGAAGTTGGATGTGTCAGTCGGGCTGCTGACCTCTGGGATATAAGGTGCTTCACAGTTACGTATGTTATCCCAGTCAATGCCAGCAAAGAATGGGTGATTCTTAAAGTCTTCTATCCCGTTCTGACCAAGACGATGTTCCCGGCTGCAGATAAGCCTTTTGACAAGATCTTTTGCATTTTCTGAGACATCTGCTAATTGTGTAGGAAACTGGAATCTCTCCTTTAAAAGATAAAAGACCCAACACAGATTTGTAAGTAAAAAAAAAAAAGATATTGAAATCAATTATCAAGTACTCTGTCTTAGCTATTCCCATCTTAGAATACAAAAGATTTAGATCAGGGACTCAAGCCAACTTACACAGAGGAAGACAGATCTTAAAAGTTATCTGAAGTCATCATTAGAACATAGGAAGTAAATTGAATGAAAATGGTGTATAACAGTGTGCCCCAGTCATTTACAAGAAGAACAATTTACAAGTTAACAAAGCTTCACTTTTGGAAGGAACTCAGGGAATATGAATTACACTTTTTTCTTCAGGGGAAATTGAAAAGTAAGCAGTGTCAGACATATACCACACATAGCCTCAAAAGAGACTGAAGTGAGGACAATTGGAGCCTGTAAGGAAGGACAAAGATAGTCTACAGCCAGCAGAAAACATAGTATTATGCTATAGCCTAGCACTGAGATGTTACACCTCCTTGGTTTGCCAATATGATAGGCTTCAGCTAATTTCTTGTCTAAACATGTCTAAAGACCAGCCAAGGACTATCAGCCTGACCTGGATTAATTATCTTCAGATTTTGTGTAATGTGACACCAGCTGTACACATGACTCTCTTATTACTGAAATATATTGTGTGATTTACTCATCAGCAGAAGGCTTCTTGCTGTTTCACATCAGAACTGACACTGTCTATCAGAGCTTTCACAAAGGTATTTTATAGCCAACCCTAAAAACCTATTCAAAGATAAACTGCCTGGTCTCATACGTAATGTGCTGACTAGAAGCTTCACCTCCATTATATTTCAAAGGCATTGTATCACTGCCTAGTCGAAGTTGTAGGCATTTTTCCTTACCACTGTGTCCACAGCAGGAGAAGATCCAACATGGTACCTGCTTATAATATTTCATTTTTCAGTGTTTTAAAGTTTGTAAAAGTGTAAGAAGTGAATAAACATGACAAATATAAAAAGTCAAGATTAACATATTGGCGTTCATCACAATCCTTTAGAATTGTTTATCTACAAAAATCACAGTTAAAGGGACACTGTACCCAAAAATTTAATTTCGTGATTCAGATTGAGCATGAAATTTCAATCAAATTTCGAATTTACTCCTATTATCAAATTATCTTCATTCTCTTGGTATCATTATTTGAAATGCAAGAATGTAAGTTTAGATGCCGGCCCATTTTTGTTGAACAACCTGGGTTGTCCTTGCTGATTGGTGGATAAATTCATCCACCAATAAAAAAGTGCTGTCCAGAGTACTGAAACCAAAACAAAGCTTAGATGCCTTCTTTTTAAAAAAAATGATGGCAAGAGAACGAAGAAAAATTGATAATAGGAGTAAATTAGAAAGTTGATTAAAATTGCATGCTCTTTCAGAATTACAAATGAACAAATTTGGGTTCAGTGTCCCTTTAACTTAAGTCAGTTTTATAGAGAAATCTTTAAATAAAATGTTTGAAAGGACTGTGGTCAACTGATTGCTTGTATTCCATGCTAATACTGTAAACAAAGTCACAAAAAAAAGAAAAGATAAAAAGGAATACTCACTTTGTGGTTCATTATCTTCCCATATGTTTCCACTAAAGACTCTGCATAGAAAGGTGTTTCTCCATACAGCATCTCATACATACAGACCCCAAGAGACCACCAGTCACACTCAGGCCCATATTTCCCTTTTCCATCTTCCATAGCTTGAAGAATTTCAGGAGATATATAGTCTGGAGTCCCAACAGCCACAGACGACTGGACCTGCAGAGAGAGACCATCATGACATACAGCTTCTGTTACCCAGAAGGAATATTAAGACAGAGCAAAACAATGGCACATAGCTAAGTCTATGGATGCACAACTGATCCCTCAATACTGGACAGTCCCAAGCCAAGACAACATCTGGGGACATGTTTAGGAGGGTGAGTAGCTTTGGGTACTGCTTCTACAGCTTCTACAATACAATGTACCCCCAAGTGCACTGAAGAAAGCTCACTTCTTCCTTCTTTATAAAAAAATATGTGGCTGCCAAATGTGTTTAACAGGTACAGAGCATATGTTACTGACTGGCCCTAGCATGTTAGAGAACAAGTAATGGTTTTCTTTAATATTGTTTTAATGATTAAAACAGCAGGGTAACCCAACCCTACATCAGTCAACAAACCCTACATCAGTACGCCAACCGTACATCAGTCAACAAACCCTACATCAGTAAACAAACACTACATCAGTCAATAAACCCTACATCAGTATGCCAACCCTACATCAGTATGCCAACCCTACAACAGTCAACAAACCCTACCTCAGTATGATAACCCTACATCAGTCAACAAACCCTACCTCAGTAAACAAACCCTACATCAGTATGCCAACCCTACATCAGTATGCCAACCCTACAACAGTCAACAAACCCTACCTCAGTATGATAAGCCTACATCAGTCAACAAACCCTACATCAGTCAACAAACCCTACATCAGTAAACAAACCCTACATCAGTCAACAAACCCTACATCAGTAAACAAACCCTACATCAGTATGCCAACCCTACATCAGTTAGTTCATTGGTTTTCTAGACATTTGGGAGGTACTATATATTAAAGAGACAAGAAAACCATAATGTTTCAGAAATGATTCAGATACAGCATACAAGTCTAAACAACTTTCCAATTTGCTTCTATTGTCTAATTTGCTTTGTTATCTTGGTATCTTTATTACAAATCATATCTACGTAGGCTCAGGAACTGCTGATTAGTGGCTGGTCAACTATATCTGCTGTCATTGGCTCACCCAACGTGTTCAGCTAGCTCCCAGTAGTGAATTGCTACTCCTTCAACAAAGAGTATTAAGAGAATGAAGCACATTTTATAATAAAAGTAAATTGGAATTAAAACTGTATCCTCTGTCTGAATAATGAAAGAAAAATGTGGGGTTTCATGTCCCTTTAATTAAAAAAAGAAGCATCAAAAGGACACAAAGGCGGGGGATAAAAAAACAGGAAGAAATCAATAAGACTATAGTAATCATAAAGACAGAGAAATGAGAGTTAGAGAAAAACTGAAAGTAACAGGATTAACACATTTGACTGATGAGACAGGAATATAGAAAGGACAGTGAGGACAAAGTGACAAAACAACTTATGTCAAAGACAATAGAAACGTGACACTGTGTGGTGGAGACGCGTTTAGGAACATAAAGATAAAGGAATTAAATGAGTAGATCAGGAATGAAAGATGAGAACGTGACTAACCAAGACAGGGTTAACCCGAAACAAAAACAGATTTTTAAAGAAACGGTAAACAACATAAATTACAACATTTTCTGCAGCCAACAAATGACCATTGTTTTTCAGTGCTCATCTTACAATCACTGCTAGAGCCAATTAAGAACAGATATGTGGAAGGGTTAGGTTTGTCTGCAATCTGCAGTATGCACTTCCAATATTTAGAATGTGAAAATCAATAATTTTTTGACTTAAAGAAACAGTAAGGTCATAATAAAAAGTTCACAATTCAGATAGAGCATACCATTTTAATCAACTTCCCATTTAACTTCTATTATCAATTTTACTTAGTTCCCTTGGTATCCTTTGGAGACGTGCACACTCCGGAGTAAACCTAGGTGATCTCATGATCGTGCACGACTCCTTAGAACCTGGCCGCAGTTATTGCAACAATGTTTATAGCAATGTTATGCATTGTTGCAAACTCTGCAGCAATGTTTGTAACTACGTATAACAGTTCTATAAACATTGTTGCCAACAATGGTGCCAGATGGCTAAGGACAAGTGCACGCTCCTGAGCTCACCTAGAATTCCTCTTTAACAGAATACAAAGAGAAAAAAGCCAAATTGATTATATAAGTCAATTGGAAACTTGTTTTAAATGTTGTGCTCTATCAAATCCATTCAAGTTTAATTTTGACTTTACTGTCCCTTTAATTTACAAGAAAAGTGGGAAAATAAATAATATAAGTATACTGCAAGTATCGTTTTTTATGTTCTAATTGTAACATTTGTAAAAAAAAAAAGCACTAGACCAAATATAGACATGAACTATAAACAAACACAACAGTCAGATAAGTCTGGTTATTAACAGAGAGCAATTAAACAGATGCACATTTTTTTCTTTTGGAAGATTTGGTATATTTAGGAGGAAAACTTGATTTATATTAAAATTTAGATGCAAACTTGAAAGGAAGCTACAACTCTCATGAATCATAAAGACTTACAGTTCCGTCTTCCATTAGCTTTAGACAGGAGCCAAAGTCTGCCAGTCGTATGTGCCCATTCATATCCAGCAAGATGTTATCAGGTTTGATGTCCCTGCAATAAACACAAAGTGTAGAGTGGTGACAATGTTTAAAAATCTATAATGATTCCCTGCGGCTTAAAATGAATCATCATCATAATAATAATCTCACATTTTATTATGGAAGCGCACAAGAGAACACATCTGATGCCCTTTATCTTGGTTGCACAAAACAATATAGGCACTTTGAGGCTGTACAGTTTTCTACTGCAATATAGAAAAACAGTATTCTGGTTTGGGGCAAAATGAAATAAAATAATTATATTAGAAACTACATTTCCCATGATACTCAGCCAGCATATTAGCTGGCTGAGCATCATTGGAAACGTAATTCCAAAACCTCTGGAGGGCCAAGTTTCAGGATGGCTGTTATAGACAGTCAAACGGTGGATTTGATTTAAATCAAATCAATTTAAATCACTAGTCAGAAAGGGACTTGATTTAAATCGTGGTTTTCTACATAAAGGTCTCATTTCTAGAATAATCACTTCTCAGATTAGTTTTCCTGTTATAGTTATAAACCATTAGACATAAACAGATAATTATTAAAATATTCGGAGTTAAACTATCCAGTTTAAAAGGTTAATCACTCAGAGTTGATCAACTTTTCAGCCATACTTTATATGAAGGTGGAAAATAATCATTTCCTTAATTAAAACAATTTAAATAATTTTATTCAGCTAAAGAAAAATAGTGCTCTCTTTGCCCAGGATGGAAGGATTGCCTGCTGAGAAAATCCGCTTCCCAGTTGTCCACATCCGGAATGTGGATTGCTGAGAGCGAGCAGCCATGGGACTCTGCCCATTCCAATATCCGAGAAACTTCCCTCATAGCTAGGGAGCTTCTCGTCCCCCCCTGATGGTTGATGTAAGCCACCGAGGTAATGTTGTCTTTATGGAATCTGATGAAGCTGAACAACCCCAGAAGAGGCCATGCCTTCATAGAATTGTAGATCGCTCGAAGTTCCAGAATATTGATCGGGATGAGAGACTTCCTGGCACCCCAAACAGCTCCCCATCCTGCTAGACTTGCGTCCGTGGTAACAATCTCCAAGGACGGTCTCAGGAAGGATGTCCCTTGTCCGATCGTCCAGAGAAAACTGTTGGGATAGATCTGTATGATCGTCGTTCCACTGTCTCAACATGCACAACTGAAGAGATCTGAGATGGACCCTGGCGAATGGAATGACATCGATGCTGGATACCATGAGCCGGATCACCTCCATACTCTGCGCCACAGAGGGACTGGAGTAGAACTGAAGGGCAAGACAGGCGGATGCAATCTTCCTGTGTCGCAGATCTGTGAGAAATATCCTCGAGGATATAGAATCTATTATCGTTCCCAGGAATTCCACACTGTTGCTGGGAATCAGGAAGCTCTTTCCTAATTTTATTTTCAAACTGTGAGTTTGGAGCAAAAGAAGAAGGGCCCTCGAGTGATCTTCTGCGAGACTGAACAACGGCGCCTGGACTAGGATATCATCCAGATAGGGTGCCACAGCGATGCCTCTGGATCTGGCCACTGCAAGCAGCGCCCCCAGAACCTTAGTGAAGACTCTCAGGGCCATTGCCAGACCAAAGGAAAGGGCCACAAACTGGAAATGTTGGTCCAAAAACGCAAATCTCAGGAACCGGAAGTGATCCCTGTGGACTGGCACATGAAGGTAGACATCCTTCAAGTCTATTGTCATCATAAACTGACCCTCTTGAACTAGGGGCAGAATAGATCTGATTGTTTCCATTTTGAACAGCCAGAAACTTGTTTAAACATTTTAGGTTTAGAATCGGAACGTGACCTCTTTTTTGGGACCACGAAAAGGTTTGAATAGTACCCTAGACCCCTTTCTGCTGGGGGTACTGGTACTCGTAGAGAAGAGAGATCCCGCACACATTCTAGAAAGGCGTCTCTCTTTTCTGGTCTGGAAGACAGGTTTGACAGGAGGAATCTGCCTCTGGGTGGATGAGATCTGAACCCTATCCTGTATCCTGAACATCCTGCAACGAGGACTCTGAGAAGAGAGATAATCTGCCCCCTACTTGGTCCGGGGACCAGTCGGGGGCCGCCCCTTCATGCAGACTTTGTTTCTGTGGGCTTCTTGTTCTGCTTGGACTTGTTCCAAGACTGAGCTAGCTTCCAAGCACCCTTGGACTGATCCACGTTCACGGCGGGCTGCTGGCGTTGGGCCTTGTCCGCAGGAAAGGGTCAAAAAGTAGATCCCTTAGGCTTAACCTTCTTATCCTGTGGTAGGAAAGCACTCTTGCCTCCCGTCACTGTGAATATGATCGAGTCCAATCCTGGACCGAACAGGATCTTGCCCTGAAAGGGAAGTGATAACAGTCTGGACTTAGAGGACATGTCTGCAGACCATGACTTTAGCCACAGAGCCCTGCGGGCTAGTACAGAGAACCCTGAAACCCTGGCATCACAAATAAAAGAATTAGCTACCCCCAAGGCCTTAATTCTCTCTTGTATTTCGTCGAGGAGAGTCTCCCTCTCGACCATATCAGAGATTCGCACCAATATGTCGCAGCTCCGGCAACCGCTGCTACCGCCGCTGCCGGCTGAAAAACAAACCCTGTGTGTTGAAACATTTTCCTTAACATGTTTTCCAACTTTTTATCTATGGGCTCCTTGAACATGAACTATCCTCAAGAGGAATCGTCGTTCGTTTCGCGATCGTAGAGATAGCACCATCCACCTTAGGGACGGTCCCCCATAGCTCGAGCTGAGAGTCCGGAACGGGGAACAGTTTCTTAAAGGAAGAAGAAGGGGAAAAGGAAGAATCTAATCTCTCCCATTCATTCTTAATAATGTTAGCCATCTTAACAGAAACTGGGAAGTTCTGAGGTACCACCCTGTCCGACTACACTTTATTAAGCTTAGGAATAGAGGCTCCTCCGGTAGTTTTGGTTCCGGAACCTTTGCCTTAGCAAAAAGCACAAATTCTCCATCCTAAACCTAAAGTCAGGCTCGTCTGCAGACAGAGCTTTAAATGACATGGATTCTGATCCAGAAGGAACGTCCTCCGAAGAGTCAGAGTTGTCCTCATCAGTGGATAACCTTTTCGAGATATACACAGGAGTATATGACTTCTGGGCCGGATCGCCATATTTTACCCTACGCTTGCTCTTAGCAGAACGTGGTAAGGCACTAATCACCTTAGAGACCGCCATTTGCAGTTGATCCGCAAAGTCTGACAGCCAACGGATTTCCCACGAAGGAGAAATAGACATGCCCTGGGGCACTGCATGTGTACTCGGAGATGAATGTAGGAGGCGCACCTCACGGGATGGGGAGCCCTCAGAGGTGGACGGATCAGTAGTACTAGACATTCTCTTCTTTCGAGAAGTCGAGACCTTATCAAGGCAAGGGGAACATAGTTGAGCAGGTGGATCTACCGGAACCTCCTCACAATAAACACAGGTACTAGACTTAGTTAAAGAGGGAGTACCCTCTATCGCGTCAGAGACCTCCATAGCTTGCGGCTTTATTACGGACTAGCTATAAAATATAAACAATGGCACCTTTATAAGCTCCAATGTCCGGGGCACTCACCACCTCCTAGGACCCGGACCACAGAAACCGTTACGTCTCCTGCACCGCCAGTCAAGCAAGGAAGTAGATTAGGCCACACCCGGAAGCATTGCAGAACCGCCCCCTGCACTAGGGAGAAAATGCCCCAAAACAACCGTGCAAATACTCCCAGAAGGAAACTAAAGCTCACCCATTGCCAGAGCCTCACCCCACACATATTGCAGCAATGACACAATAAACAATATTATGCATAAGCCCCCCTGTTCAATAATCCCCTTACTAAAGATATTAACCCTTGGTTCTATAAAGATAAGAGGCATCACACTGTGACCCTGTCTTCTGCATTCTCATTCTGTGTATAAAAATAAAACAATCTTACCAGAATCTACACGTGAAACAGAAACACGGCCTCTCAAGTGTGACAATGTAGTAGCATTGCTCCTGACATGGACTTGAGTGTAGGAAGCAGGCAGCGAAACTCGTCAACACTGATTGCTTATGGAGCTGTTAAAATGAGTCGGGATGGTTTCGCAGAAAGACTCTCCCTGCATCTCCGAACTCTAACTTTAACCCAAGCTCTCACTGAGAGGCTAACAGGACTACTTAAAACTCCAGTCCCATTCTGAAGAGTACTACCCTCCATAAGAGACTACTCTGAATCTTCCAACACTTCTCTGCCAACCTCCTGTGACGAAAGGCAAAGAATAACTGGGGGTTGAGGGAAGTGGGGGAGGTATTTAAGCCTTTGGCTGGGGTGTCTTTGCCTCCTCCTGGTTGTCAGGTTCTTATTTCCCACAAGTAATGAATGAAGCCATGGACTCTCGTCCCCTTTAGATGGAAAAGGAAATATTCTTTTATTTTTTTTAAATATATATATATATATCTGTGTGTGTGTGTGATTTTTTTTGTAAAATATATATCTATACATATCTATAAATATATATGAATATATAAAGATATAGGTATATATATTCATCTCTGATGAAGCGCATGTGAGCATGCGGGAAACGCGTCAGTTCTACCCCTGCACACTGTGATTGTGTCTCTCACCTGTCTGCTCAATAAACCATCAACTTTGGAAAAGAATCCTGCAGTTCCTCGTTTTTCTTCTCTCTAATTCTATATATATATACTGTATATGAATAAATATTTAAAACACAGTGTCGGGTTATAAGTGAGCGATAAGTGTTAGGTTTGTTTCAGCAGTGAGCTACATTAAAATATATGGAGAGAAGGTAATGTGGTGGCAATATCCGGAGTTCTAAAGTTATCGTGTGTTGGCTTTCACTCACATACAAAACATTTACTTGTAATATGCGTGCTAAGCCGCTAAGCGGTGTTTGCAAGCAAAAGCGCTAAACAGTGCGCCACTTGTAATTTAGCCCTTTGTGTTTATCAGAGATTTCCTCAGCAGGATTGTGAGTAACCAAATCTGATTCTGTATTATAAGTTGTTGAACAAAGTATATATACAATAAATATATGAATTCTTCCTAGAAAGCAACATAACTAAAATAAACTTCATATTTAAACTAAACACAAATATACCAAAATAACTAATTGTGAAGATAAAGAAACAAAACTGTGACTCGTTTTTCTAAGCAATTGCAGGCTGCTTTTTATATATCACATAGCAGAAAACATCACATGCTGTGCGGTCTATTCAACCTGTTCAATCATCACAGACTATTCCAGAGCTCTGGGATTTCTCGCTGAGAATAAACCAGCTTGATCACTTCTATAGCTTATATTCTACAGTAAAACCTCTAGCATTAGCACAAGCGTATAGGAAACCACACAAAGGTACTTCCCTCTTAATAACCCCTTGTTTTGCTAGAACATAATCTACCAGAAAACGTTTAGCTATCTCATCTCTGTTTTGTTTTACAATTTAGCCAATGGTATTATGTCCTAAAGCAGTAAAAAAAACCATAACACAATGGTTAAAAGTTGAGAGATGCTGAATTACAAACAAATGTATAGGGTAAACCTAATTGATTTATATTAATGCTACCTATGTTCAGTACCACTATTTCTACTCTATTTGTTATCCTTAACAAAAAGCATGGTTCCAAAAAATAATAAAAAAATAGCTTAAGCAAACTGGTCTAGAAAACAAAAGCAATATTACACGTGTATAAAGTGATCCAACCTATGTATTGCAACTCCACTTGTACTGTAGCAGAATCTCATGTGGCACTGAGCATCTAGAACACTCTTTTGTCTCAGGCGATGAAGCCTCTGATTGGCTGCATTATTCCTGCTCTCTGGGTTAAACAAAAGTGCCAGCTCAGAGGGTAGATCAACTGCATAGATACATTAACAGGACCAAAATAAAAAAGCTTGTAAAATAAACATTAAAGCCTAAAGCACATTATAAGGAATGCAGAAGCTGATTTCTTAGCTTCCAGTACATAATTGGACTGGAAGCTAAGAAATCAGCTTCTGCATTCCTTATAATGTGCTTTATTTGAAAGTTTGTTTTCAAAAGATTATTTACATGAATATGTTCGCCTCCAATAATGATTTCCAGATATATGTAAGGTTTCCAACAGTCCTTCACAAAGATACTGGACAATCTGTAAGTGGCTGGTAAGGGTCACACAATTCCCCCGCAAAAGCATCCACCATCCCGCCGTGTATATATTTGTCATTTTACCCCTTGGATGGCAGTAGCGTGTAAATCAATACATTTTACTTCTTTGGTAACAATATACAGTAATGATTTGACTGCCCTCACTTCTTTCTGTTCTATATTTATAATGCATTAAAGGAACAGTCAACACTAAAATTGTTACAGTTTAAAAAGATAGATAACACTTTTATTACCCATTCCCCAGCTTTGCACAACCAACATTGTTATATTAATATACTTTATTACATTTAAACCTCTAAATGTCTGCCTGTTTCTAAGCCACTACAGACAGCCTCTTATCACATGCTTTTTTATTAGCTTTTCACAACAGGAGACTGCTAGTTCATGTGTGCCATATTGATAACATTGTGCTCACATCCGTGGAGTTAAGAGTCAGCAAAACACAGCACTAATTGGCTAAAATGCAAGTCAACAGATAATAAATAAAAATCCATGTGATCAGGTGGCTGTCAGAAGATGCTTAGGGTAATCACAGAGGTAATCAAGGTAATCACAGAGGTAAAAAGTATATTAATATAACAGTGTTGGTTATGTAAAACTGGGGAATGGGTAATAAAGGGATTATCTATCTTTTAAAACAATAACAATTTTGATGTAGACTGTCCCTTTAAAGGGACATTAAACACTAAATACATGCTAGATAGAATGATGCATTCAAAGAAAAGATTAATCCATGACTAACATGTAGATGTATTTTTTAAAGTTTCATTAGTTGTTTAAAAAGTGACAAAATAAGTGTAAAGTTTTAGTGTCTATAAAACACTGGGAGCTGCCATGTTGTAACTTATGTTACCTTCTCTGCTGTGGCCAATTAGGGACAGTTATACATAGGTCATTAGAGTGTGCAGCCAATGGTTGTGCTGGATTTAACAGTGTTCTGCACTTCCATTTCTAACAGGAACTGAAAAGCTCACAATTTCAGAATGGAATTGCAGGCAAAGAGGACAAAATAAATAATGAAAGTATATTGCAGAGTTGTTTTATTATATACACTTTATCATTTTATATTACCATCTCAAAGTGTTTAATGTCCCTTTAAGGTATAGGAGGTCTTATACATTTCACTAACAGCCAGGGACTTTTTAAAAAACAAACAAACAAAAACTGCGTATTTTTGTGAAGATTTTACTAGACAGCCTGCTAAAATACTGGACTGTCAGGCTAAATACTGGACACCTGTCAACCCTAAATATGTGTAGAAATACAAGGACAGGTCAGCCAGCCACGGACATCATTACAAATCATTTCAGAAGAAGGTGGTGTACAAATGCTAATTCATTTTGAGCTCAAACACAAGTATTTTTCTGTTTCAGAAGAGGGCTTTGTAATCCATATTATAGATTTTTGCTTTTTGTAAATCAGATGTACAGAAAATGATCATTTCTTTTTTGTATTCCTTATAAGCTAGTGAGGTACCAACAAACCAGCTGTGCACTTCATGTTAGTTTATAAATGAGATGATTATAATTACGCAGGAAAAAGGCATCTCACAGGGGATTACATTATACAAATCTATACAAGGCCTTTTTAAGCAAGTCTCAACTGACCTGTTTATCAATAGGACTGTACAGGGACAAGAGGTCATCCAATCAGACTCGAGGAACAGAAATTTCACCTACAGCAGCGTAAGGGGATACGGAATTTTCTGCCTAATGAGGTTGTTTTAACAAATTCAGTAGATGTTTTTTAAAAAGAACTGGAAGCTTTTTTTTTAATATAGCAGTATTGTCAGTATAGTAGTTTGTTGTTTCAAAAATAAATCTGATAACCACTTTGGAAATTGCTAGCAGAGAGTATGAGAGGCTTCAAGTCTTTCTTTGTTTTTGTTAAAGGGATAGGAAAGTCAAAATTAAACTTGCGTGATTCAGATAGAGCGTGTCATTTGAAAATACTTTTAAATTCACTTTTAATTTTCAAATGTTCTTCGTTCTCCTGGTAACCCTTGTTTAAAAAGAATATGCACATATCCTACCTTAGTGGGAGCTAGCTGCTGATTGGTGCCTGCACACATTTGTCTCTTGTGATTGGCTAACTAAATGTGCTAAGCTGGTTGCCAGTAGTGCAATGCTGTTCCTTAAGCAAAGGATAACAAAAGAATGAAGCATATTTTATAATAGACGTAAATTGTAAAGTTGTTTAAAATTGCATGTTTTATCCAAATCATGAAATAATATTTTGGGGATCCCTGTCTCTTTAACCTCTATTACTATTGCAAAATAATACTATGTTTTAACACATTTACCACTTTCTTACGTATATCATCACTTTACTTACTTGGCTCTAATTTCTTTGGCACCTCGGCCAGCTGTAGCGGCGCACTGGCAGAGAATTACACCACTGGGTACTTAAATATGCCAAAGCAGCAACCCAGATATAAACTCATATAGCTCATTTTAAAGAAATAAAGTGCAAAATAATATACATATAACATATTAACGGATAAGTCTTCTAGTACAAAACAAAATATTGATCTTATTCACATGAATTAATGTCCCAGCTGGTTTGCAAGATTATAAGCAGAGCGCCCATGAGAATTATGTGCGTAAGACATGCATAAAATATAAACACATGCAGACCATAAAACACTGGCATGTAATAGCGGAATTGTTTCCTCCTTAATGATCTGCTTTATTAATGAGTTTAATTCCTAGAATTTTTTCAGTTAAGAAAAATGTATGAATACTTTATAAATAAAGGGCTTTCCCCTACCCCTCTCTTTCCAAGAAATCTGAACTTGCTGTTAACAATCACAGTATTCTTAGCTCAGCTATCAAAGTATGATAATGCTTTTCCAAGGCCAGAAGAGCATATTCTATCCATGTTATTATAAGCACAGGTTTTAATAATGTAACGTGTATTATTAAAAATGCATTCAACAAATAATGCTAGATTACAAGTGGAGTGCTAATTTATTGTGTGCCCGTAAACGGCGAATGCGCTCCGTTCGTAATCTGGCTTAATGTTGTATTATTCTAAACTGTTAACTGCAGGAGGTTTACAGATGCCAGTACAACAACAGTTTGTATTTGTTATTTTGAAGAGCATGCAGTATGTTGTGGTGCTAATATTACTCACAAACCAAAGCAGTCAACAATTTCTGGAACTCAAAGAATAGAAAAACAACATTGCGATGACACAGTCTGTTATGGGTATTTTCACACCACTATGTCATATGCTCCTCTGTAGGGCCAACAATCAAGAAAAGATGGAGTGAAGAATGCAGACCTACACAAAATACCAGATGCCCAACATGAACTCCATACCATAATTACAAAATTTCTGAGGCGTTCCTCAGAAATATTGCAGGTTTAGTTCCAGACCCCGTAATAAAGCGAATATAACAATAAAGAGAGTCACACTCATTTTTTTTGTATCCCAGTACATATACAAGTTATATTTACAATATGCTGTTGTTTATTAATTGTGCAATAGCTTTATGTCTAAAAAACAAAACAATGTACGTACCTTAATTAAAAAATACTTTATTGCTAAAAGATGCTAACCATCATCTGAGCCTTCAGTGAGTCATAATCTTCTTGCTGGTGGTGTGTATATATGTGTATTCATGTGTATTTATGTGTTTATTTGTGTATTTATTGCCACAAACCTTCAATTTGTAAAAAGAGCAATATCTGTGAAGTGCAATAAAGCGAAGACATCAAAGAAGAACTGTAAATGGAAAATCCCTGTGGATTCTGGACAAGACATTTTGGTAAGACAATATTTAAACATATTTAACTTAATTTTTATTTTAATTACCTAATAGTGATCCTGCCTTATACACTATAACCCCTATTGCGCTTATATATCTATTTAGCATTTGGTAATCTGGTTGATAACCTTGAGACCCTAGATTAATCATCACAAAACTGCTCAATTTCATATGTACATATACATCCTTGTATTTCAGCACACCCTCTAGAGAAAAGCCTTATGCAACATTTCCCATAGAAGAGTCTATCCAGATCGTGATTTCACCTGCAATTTTTTCCTGATGGAAAGTACATGTGCCCACAAGACCCAAAATATGACTATATATATATAATGTGTTCTTCCCTTACGTCTAATTCTGGTTTACTCCTATTAAGGAGCTTATGAGTGTAACAATTACTATTCGGTTATACATAGAGTTGGAACAAGATACCTTAGGCTCTATTCTGTTGCTGGCACATTGAGGCCTATTTATCAAAGGTCTTGCGGACCTGATCAAACAGTGCGGATCAGGTTCGCAAGAACTTGCTGAATCGGAGAGCAATACGCTGTCCGTATTCAGCATTGCACCAGCAGCTCACAAGAGCTGCTGTAGCAACGCCGCCCCTGCAGACTCGCGGCCAATCGGCCGCCAGCAGGGGGGTGTCAATCAACCTGATCGTACTCGATCGGGTTGAATTGTGGCGATTCCTGTCCGCCGGCTCAGAGCAGGCGGACAGGGTTATGGAGCAGCGGTCTTAACTGCTGTTTCTGGCGAGTTTGAAGACTCGCCAGAAACACAGGCCCACAAGCTCCATACGGAGCTTGATAAATGGGCCTCCTTGTCTCAAAACAAGAATGTGTTAGGGACGGGCTACATAAAGCAAAACTCTGAAAAGGTTAAAATGACTCCACAACGCCTCCCCTTATTTTCTTTGGCCTTTGTTATTTAAATTAAAGTTGTGGTAGACATTACAAGAGAAAATACATAGAGAGTTCCGTCTGTCCATTCGGCACTGAAACAGTTACAAGCCTAGTAGATATTTCATGATTGCATTTAAAGAGCTGAAGTGGAACAGTTCCACATTAGTATGCAACATTAAATGACATTTTCCCCAGTGGAAATCTATATAAATCTAAGACAGGAACTCAGATTACAAATCTAACCTTGAAATAGATATGATGAAGATTATTCATTAGAGTTTGCATTACAGAGATATAAACAAACCCTAGGAATTGTGCATTTTTGTAGGCACCTATGACATACAGTGCACTGTATAAAGCGTCTTTAACTTGATTCAATTCAGTAAATATAGGTTAGAAGGGCTCAGCTACTTTAATATCCATTTGTTAAAGGGACAATTATTTTTTTTCCCTTAATTAGTCTTGCAATGTGTTTGCATTATTTATTTTTCTTGCTTTTCCTGTCATTTAACACACAGTTATGGTTTTACACTGCAAGGCAAGAGTACATCCTGCATCCTCTGCAGCAGCTAAACAGTGACTGATTGATCAGTTCAGGGGATCATTTATAGCTGTCCCTAAATGGCCACAAAGGTGCCACAAAGGTGCTAGACTGCAAACCAATGCAAACCTTGATGACTAAATTATAGTTTTAAATGCTTCTGAAACATTTGTTTTATGTGAATGTCATTGCAGTGCAGTGCATAAAGGGCCACAATAGTGAACAAAATGACATGTTCTATTTCTTTAGCACATGCAATTTTAAGACTGTTGACCCTACTCTACTATGTGTTTAACAACCTCAAAAGGATAAACACACAGTAGAAGTGCCACTTGGGACCCACAGAGAACTGCTGGTCCCAAGCTGAAACACACGCTGATCCAATCAGCAGCACTAGCTCCACCTCTGAGTCATGTGACTAGCTCTGCTAATTGGATCAGCAGCAGTGCTCTGCATGTCCCAAGTGGCACTTCTTCTCTGTTTAATCCCCTTTCCGGTCATTAAACACATAGTAGTCCAGGGTGAACAGTCTTAAATTACATGTGCTTATGCATAGCTTAGCTAGAACACTATTCTACCTGTCTACAAAGCCAGAAGCAGAACTGTACAGAACTTCATCAACCCACTGGTTCAAATAGAAAATGTTGCAATGCCTGCAGCAGGACCAAGTGTAAATTCTACTGGAGCAATGGAATGTCTGAAGAAAAGGGATGGACAAAATACCAAAATATCAAGGTGAAGAGGTAGTTACAGAAAGAGCAGAACTTATAAATATATCACTAAACCTATTCCTACAATATCTAGTGGAAAAGACAAGGATGCCCACTGAAATGTAAAGTCAAATTAAACTTCATTGGATTGGACAGAACATTAAATTTAAAAAAATGTTTTAATGTACTTGTTATCAGTTTTGCTTAGTTCTCTTGGTATTCTTTATTAAAGAATAATGTTAGGTGATCTTAGGAGCGTGCATGTGTCTTTAACCATCTGGCTACACGTGCACACTCCTCAGCTTCTATCATCATACCTAGCTTTACTCTTAAAGGATGCCAAGGGGGGGGGGGGAAGCAAATTTGATAATAGAAATAAATTGGAAAGTTGTTTTAAATCACCTGCTCTAAATCATGAATGTTTAGTTTTTACTTTACTGTCCCTTTAATATAAATTGCATACATCTTATAATGAACAGCTGTCTCAGTTTTAGACCTAGGGGAAGCTTGACAACACCTTAGTAGAGAATACTTATCCCACAGAACAAATCCATCAGTGAAAATGCTATTTGTGGCCAAAATTATAACAAAAATCCAGACACAGAAGATTGCTAACAGTAAGTAACCATTGATTTCAGCATGACAGAAGAATCTCAGTACCAGTTCCTAAGCCAGGACAAGCCAGAAGAATCTCAGTACCAGTTCCTAAGCCAGGACATGCCAGAAGAATCTAGGTACCAGATCCTAAGCCAGGACAAGCCAGAAGAATATAGGTACCAGATCCTAAGCCAGGACAAGCCAGAAGAATCTCAGTATCAGATCCTAAGTCAGGACAAGCCAGAAGAATTGAAGTACCAAATCCTTAGCCAGGACAAGCCAGAAGAATCTCAGTACCAGATCCTTAGCCAGGACACGTCAGAAGAATCTCAGTACCAAATCATTAGCCAGGACAATCAAGAAGAATCTCAGTAACAGATCTTTAGCCAGGACAAGCCTGAAGAATCACGGAAACACTGATTTGTTATTTACACTTTTTTTGGAATATGGACTGCATATTTTGAAGTTGTTTATTGTTTTTATTGTGTTATAAGGTTTCTATGTATATTTGAAAATTCACATTAACCTGTCACAGAATCACCTTAAATAGAACACGCATCCTCATTTTTTCCGCTAGCGGAAACGGTCACTGATCCTTTACAGGAGCAGTTGATCGGCTCCACTCTGGTCACATACAACCCAAGGGACCCGGTATAAGTGTCTAACAAACATTATACAGACATATTTAGAAGCTAACAGTGACATATATCCTTAACATCCTGTCATAACTCTAAATAATATTATCGCGGATTGATCTGACAATTACAGTGGGTAGCGCTACTACAAGATCAGCCTGTACCTCTATATTCTTTGTGATATATACCTATCCTATTATACCTTTGTGATATATACCTATTATACCTATCCGGTAGAATTGTCATAGCTAGTAACAATACTTAAGGTATCTGTTTCAAGAATGTTTTATTAATATTTTTTATTATATATATCATTTTTTATTAATATTTTTATAATCAGCATTTTGCAAGGATTTCCTAAGAAGTATAACAGAATTTCAGGTTTTTACATTTGTACTTTTATAATTGTAAAATATTGTATGGATTTGTAATCAATCCACTCTGTTTATCGCATATGCATAAAGTTTAGATACGAATGCCTAAATCCTCAAAGCCATCTCAGATTAAGCACAACTGAATGGTTCAGATATTGAGGTTTTTTACATTTGGACTTGTATTCTTACCCATTGTAAAACATTGTAAAACACTGTGTGGACTCGTAATCAATCCACTCTGTCTATTACTTAACATTAAGTTTAGATACGAATGTTCTAGATCATCAAAGCTATCTCAGAAGTATTGCAAAGAATTTATGTTTTGTGAAATTGTTTTTAATTTGTAATAAATTATTTGTTTTAACCCATATTGTGAAGGAATTGGTTTCACATTCTGAACCCAGCCGGTTCGCTGGCGCTTTGATACTTTCCGACTTTTCTCATAACTTACCAGACCACTAGGGGTCACCTATCAAAGCTAAGGGCTAAATTAGTAGTAGGCGCTAAGTGATTTCTTCTCTTTGAAGAATCTCACAACCAGATCCTTAGCCAGGACGAGCCAGAAGAATCTCAGTACCAGATCCTTAGCCAGGACAAGCAAAAAGAATCTCAGTACAAGATCTTTAGCCGGGTCAAGCCAGAAGAATATAAGTACCAGATCCTTAGCCAGGACAAGCAAGAAGAATCTCAGTACAAGATATTTAGCCAGGACAAGCCAGAAGAATATCAGTACCAGATCCTTAGCCAGGACAAGCCAGAAGAATCTCAGTACCAGATTTTTAGCCAGGACAAGCCAGAAGAATCTAAGAACCAGATACTTAGCCAGGACAAGCAAGAAGAATCTCAGTACCAGATCTTTAGCCAGGTCAAGCCAAAAGAATCTCGTTACCAAATCATTAGCCGGGACAAGTGAGAAGAATCTCAGAACCAGATCCTTAGCCAGGACAAGCAAGAATAATCTCAGTACCAGATCTTTAACCAGGACAAGAAAGAAGAATCTCAGTAGCAGATGCTTAGCCAGGACAAGCCAGAAGAATATCAGTACCAAATCTTTAGCCAGGACAAGCCAGAAGAATCTCAGTAACAAATCATTAGCCAGGACAAGCCAGAAGAATCTCAGTACCAGATCCTTAGCAAGGACAAGCCTGAAGAATCTTAGTACCAGATCCTTAGCCAGGACAAGCCAGAAGAATCTTAGTACCAAATCTTTAGCCAGGACAAGCCAGAAGAATCTAAGTACCAAATCTTTAGACAGGACAAGCCAGAAGAATCTCAGTACCAAATCTTTAGACAGGACAAGCCAGAAGAATTGATTTCTGTTCATCTCACTACAACTTCTGAATCCCAATAGCAAGTAGAGCAACTGGAGCAAACAATATTTAACTTTATTGAATGTTTCCTTCCATGCCAGAAGATCGATTTCTGGACTTCACACTTGGATAAAACATTAAGAAAAAGAATACGACTCTACATAAATATGTCGTTTTTGGTTGTTATCATAATGCAATTTAAACAGTGTTTTAAAAATGTATCAAAATGTATTTGCAGTTTTTGAAGCTTTGCGGTGCACATAAGCGAGCCTGCAACCACACAAGTAGTGATTGCAGGCAGACAGGCTCTCTACTTGAGAATGTGTTTGCTTGCAATCTGGATACATTTCTCTGTAAGCATTTGAAGAGTTATAGCAGATCTGTGTTTCTGTTTAACACCTGATTTTAGCTTCCAAATGGTTTTGTTACAAACATTTCTGATGATCTGTAAACTTGTTTCTGAACCTTAAAGGGACACTGTAACCAAAAAATTTCTTTTGTAATTCAGATAGAGCATGCAATTTTAAGCAACTTTCTAATTTACTCCTATTATCAATTTTTCTTCGTTCTCTTGCTATCTTTATATGAAAAAGAAGGCATCTAAGCTTTTTTCTTGGTTCAGAACTCTGGACAGCAGTTTTTGATTGGTGGATGAATTTATCCACCAATCAGCAAGGACAACCTAGGTTGTTCACCAAAAATGGGTCGGCATCTAAACTTACATTCTTGCATTTCAAATAAAGATAGTAAGAGAATAAAGAACATTTGATAATAGGAGTAAATTAGAAAGTTGCTTAAAATTGCATGCTCTGTCTGAATCACGAAATACATTTTTTGGGTACAGTGTCCCTTTAATTAAAAAAATAAAAAAATAAAAATATATATATATATATATATATATATATATATACACACACACACTATATAGCTAGATAAAAACAATGTAATCCCCTGAATGCATAATCTGGCAACTCATGAAAACAGCTTTCCAATAGACACAGATGCCATGGCCCCAAGAACAGAAAAGGTATTTCCAATACATCAGCTTTCATTTTAACAAAGAA
Source organism: Bombina bombina (assembly GCF_027579735.1). Classification (NCBI taxonomy): domain Eukaryota; kingdom Metazoa; phylum Chordata; class Amphibia; order Anura; family Bombinatoridae; genus Bombina; species Bombina bombina. Next base: position 1,164,807,927 of record NC_069502.1, read on the forward strand.
ATAAGGCAGCACATTTAGTATATGTAAAACGTGAGCATATTAAGGGTGATCTCTTCTGGTCATGATGGTGAAAGAAAGAAATATTTTAGTTCTAACCAAATCCAGCTTTGGTTTAGCTTATACACGTGATCTGCATAACACTAGTATTATTTTGTTCCCCGTTTCTCCTGCAAATTACTTTAACATATTTTACTTGTAAAAAGTTCTCTGTAAAAATAATCTGCAATAAATCAGCTTAGAAAAGCAATTTCTTGCAGCTCTCAGAAGACAGAAACTTTCATCAAGCAGCATCTCTTACTCTTTTAGGCAAATCAAACTAAAATCCCTTTGGTTTCAGTAATAAAAGGACAGAAAACTCTAAGGGGAAGACTTATTATATGCCGGGCGGACATGATTTGCTATAGTGAATCATGCCTGCCCAACATTGCTAAATGCTGAATGTGCTGACAACCCGGCACATTTGCGGCCAATCAGCCGCTAGCAGGGGGTGTCAATCATCTTGATCGGATCGGGATAATTGCAGTCTGCCACCTAAAAGGTGGCGGACAAGTTAAGGAGCAGCGGTCTTACGATCCCTGCTTCTTAACTTAAGTTTCTGGCGAGCTGGAAACTTCAGGACTGACACAACAGCATCCGCTGCTTGTTAAATCTGGCCCTAAATGTTATGCCTATGAAAAAGCACAAGCTGAACATGTAAAAAAGGATTTGTTTTTCCATAATAAAAAAGTTTATCTTAAAGTAGGGTGACCAGTTGTCCTCGATTTCCAGGGACAATCCCCTAATTGAGGAGACTGTCCCAGAACAATTTATGTCCCCGGAAATGTCTCCGGGAAGACGGTCTCCACATGTCTCAAGTTACCAGTTTGTCATATGGAGATTGCTTTCTTTTCCTCTGTTACAAAATTCTTGAGTTTTAATATAATGTTTAATGGATATGAAAAGGGGGAATGGATAGGAAAGGGGGGAATGAACATTAAATGGGGAGGAATGGACACAAAATGTAGGGAATGAACATAAAGGAGGGATGATGGACTATGGACATGAAAAGGAGGGATGATGGACTGTGGACATGAAAAGGAGGGATGATGGACATGAAAAGTGTATGGGAGGGAGGGGGGTGAAATGGACTATCGATTCTGTAGTTGAAAAGTTTGCAAAAATTAAAACCAGGCAAATTTTAAATACATTTGAATATAATAGCATTAAATGCATTTTATTACTTGTGCATTGCTATTATGGTGCCATGCTGCAGGTAAATATAGCATGGATTTTAATTAGTGTGATTGAACAATGGGGTTATGACCAGGGGAGGGCTGGCAGCCTTAGGCCTGGGGGGCAAGTCCAGGCAACACAGGTGACAGTGAATTCTGACGCCCCCCCCCCCCCCAAAAAAAAAACAATTAAAGGGACAGTCAAGTTAAAAAAAAAAACACCTTTCATGTCTCAAATAATGCATGTAATTTTAAACAAATTTCCAATTTACTTTAATCACCAATTTTGCTTTGTTCTCTTGGTATTCTTAGTTGAAAGCTAAACCTAGGAAGGCTCATATGATAATTTCTAAGCCCTTGAAGGCGCCCTCTTATTACATGCTTTTTTTTGGCTTATCACAACAGGGGAGAGCTAGTTTATGTAAAGCATATAGATAACATTGTGATATATGAAAGTCAATGGATAATAAATAAAATGTCATGTGATCAGGGGGCTGTCAGAAGAGGCTTAGATACAAGGTAATCACAGAGGTAAAAAGTATATTATTATAACTGTGTTGGTTATGCAAAACTGGGGAATGGGTAATAAATGTATGATCTATATTTTAAAACAAGAACAATTCTGGTGTTGCCTGTCCCTTTAATCCCTTAGGGTTGCAGATATTTACTATAAGGGGTTATTTTTTTTATATATATAGTTTAACTTTTCTATGTGCTTACAGGGAGAGAAGGGGATTTGGCTCAGTCAGTGTATTCTAACAGTGGCTTGCCCTTTTTATCAGGTAGTGGTCATGGCATGGTAGTCATATCCCAAAAAATTCTAAGAAGTATTTTTTTAATCTCATGGACGAAATGTGAGAAATAACGCATATATCATACAATTACTCCATAAACTCATACCAAATACACTGCATATATAATTTGAGGAAAATATGCTAATAAAATAGTTTTTTACCATTTGCCAATAAAAATTTAAAAAAATGTCCCCGGATTTTATTTTAAAAATCTGGTCACCTTATCTTAAAGCTGTTTATTTTGCTTTTCAAACTAACAGGAAGTGTTTCTGAGCCTTTGACAGTAAAGTCCAAATAAAATGTTCATGATTCAGAGCATGCCGTTTTAAACAGCTTTTATTATCTGATTGTTTTATTCTCTTAGTGTTCTTTGTTGAAGCTTTCCTAGGTAGGCTCAGGAGCAGCATGCACTACTGGGAGCTAGTTGCTGATTGTTGGCTCCATATATATGCGCCTTGTCATTGGCTAACTTGTGTTCAGCTAGCTCCCAGTAGTGCATTGTTGCTCTTTCATCAAAGGAAACAAATTTGATAATATGAGCAAATGGTGTGCTCTTTCGGAATCATAAAAGAAAGGTTTGGATGTTTATGTCCCTTTAAGGTCTGACTGCTCACTGGGTATTGATGAGATCATTTAACTATATGTTTGTTTTTTATGTAGTTTTGTCATAATGTGTAGATAATGTTATTGCACAACTGCTTATCAACCATGTGCTTAGCACCTGCAAATGAGTTAAACACATATTTAAAGGCAGATCTAGAGCAGTTTTGCACTAATGGGAGCTAGCTGAACACATCTAGTGAACCAATGACAAGAGGCATAAGTGTGTAATCTCATTAAAGCTAGCTACTTGGTATGTTTTTCAACAAATAATTCCAATATAAGGAAGTAAAATTTACTAAAAGAAGTTGTCAAGTCTCTTAAAAGTGCATGTTTTGTCTGAATCATGAAAGATTAATGTTGACTATAACAATGTTTCTGGGATTTTATAAAGGTTACTCTACAAACAAGACTCAGGTTCACTAATATCTGGAGAGCTGGTTTATGTTCTGCTAAATTATTTCCATGTTGTATCACTAGATAGAAAAGTTTTATCAAATTAATTATCTAAAGCTCTCCGCTCAGATACGATGATCTAAAATGATCTTCCAGCACTGAGTTCCCTCCATGTGGCATTCCCTGCATTTCTGTAAGTGACAAGCCCAGTGCACTGCATCACATGACATGAGAGTTTTGTTACACTTACACTTTGTATTTTATATTACAATACAGCAGTGTTTTGCAACATTATTTGTAGCTTTGTTATACACTACTAAATACACATGCACACTGCTGAGCTCTTATGAGCCTACCTAGTTTTACTCTAAGATACCAAGAGAATGAAGCACATTTTATAACAGGAGTAAATTGGAAAGTTCTTTAAAATTGCATGCTCCATCCAAATCTTGAAAGTTCATTTTTGACTTTACTGTCCCTTTAAAGGGACATTCCAGTCAAAACTGGAATTTACATGGATACATTTCGGGTTTGAATATAAGCATTTTTGTACTATAAAGTATTAGCAAAAATGCTTCTAATAAAAGCTATAGCTGTTTCAAAAGTGTATTTAAGTATGCACCATGCACCAGCATTTTAAACACAGCACTTGCTCAGAGAGATTAAGGTGCTTATATGATACAAGCCCCACTGGCTCTCTGAGCAGCTGGGAATATCTAGCAACACTAAAACAGTAATAACTTTTATTAGAAGCATATTTGACAATACATGCAAATATGTTTCTAATCAAAGATATAATTCATCTAAATATTGACTGGAATGTACCTTTAAATGCAGGAGAAACGTCTTTGCAAGATATACTGTTCTCAAAGTAAAAACTTCCTTTAAATAATTAGGACAGGGTCTTCATAGTACTGAAGTGATTTCTTTTTAAAAAAAAAGCTTTATAGAATCAGGTCCTTTATCTCTCCAGCTGTATACAGCTGTATTTAACTAACAGAAAAGTAATGCCTACTAAACTAGAAGCAAATAAAAGTTAAATTGTAGTGGAAACATTTCAGTTTCATTTGTATTTGCTGCAAACTGAAATGTATAGTGTCAAGTGCTCACTTGTCAACCTCACTCCCCTCAGAGATTCTTTTTCTCAAAAAACCTCTTTACTTTCAATGGGAGTTATATCTCATCTGTCCAGGACTTCAAGGTTTCACCCTTTTTTCTTAGAGAATTCACTAAGTTCAAACTCTGTGAAGTCTAAACTGTAATTACTCTCCAAGATAGAGAATTTTAGATAATCAGGCACATAGTTCTTTTTTGGTGATTATATGACATTATGTATGTTCTCCATACAAAGAGTTTGGTAGGAGATTTATGTTGCAGATCCTGAGTATCAACTAAGCAAAAACTCAATGTAATTTCAGTTATCTGAGAAAATCATCAATTTTCAGTCAACAGCATAAAAAAAAATTGAACTTAAGCCTAAGAAAACTCTTTGTGTATTTATAGATGCTTGGCAAAGCGATCCAGATGGTTTGAGCCAATTAAACGGGAAGCTCCGCCATTTAATAATTGCCCATGTATGTGCAGTTGTAAAAACAAATGTCAAAAACAGACACTTAGGGAAATTTTGAATTAAGTCCATGTACAAACTATTTGGCATGAAGTATTTTAATACAGCAAACGTTTAACTCTTGCAACAGATCACAAATAGGGCTGAAGTCAAATTGCACAGTAATTCTTACACAAAACAACATCTACAAAAATCATTATTTATGTATAAAAACATGTCTCTATAAAGTAATTTTACATATGAAATATTATCATGTATTTATAAGGAGCTGCCTAATTCCATAGTGCTGCATAGATTTGTATTATACACAATGACACTGATTTGTAAATACAGATACATAAAACAGACAAAACAAGTTAAAAGTGGACCTGGTCTG